>NC_056727.1:307928295-308148295 GCF_019279795.1 Protopterus annectens
CAAGAAAAGATACAAATGGAAAAGTTTATGGAAAAATTACATATGCCAAGGTTACAGGTAGATGAGGCTCAATTACTAATAGATAGTATTCCTGTAGGGAAAAAGCTCTGGAAGATTTTGTTTAACAGTATTTTAAGAGGAGGAGTATCCACATCCTAGAAATAAAGAGTGGTAGCTGTAATACCTAAAGAGGGTAAAGATCCATCAGATCAAGTTTTGTACAGGCCCATTCCAATACTAAACCATGATAACTATAAAGTGTTCATGTTTATAATGGCTAAAAGAATGGCAAAAGTAATGACAAAATTGAGAGATATGGCTCAATAAGGTTTTTCTGGAGGGAAAGCAAACATTTCACACCATTAAAAGAATACGGATGATCCAGAGGGGAAGCAAAATGTAAGAAATAACATTGCTACTGGTGGGTCTTGATGCAGAGAAAGCATTTGACAGAGTAAGCTGGGACTTTATGAGCAGGGCAATGGAAGAATTTGCATTTCCTGAAAAAAATTATAAGGTTGATTAGGAAGATTATGAGGGATCGGAGGTGAAAATTTAAGTGAAAGGGGTCCTCTCTGATAATTTGTGCTTGAGCAGAGGAACCAGGCAGGGGAGTCCTCTTTCCCCTTTGTTATTTGCATTATATTTTTAACCACTGGCAAAGAAAATAAGGGACTCTGAAATTCAATTATATTATTGGTATGGTAGACTTGCTCTTTGCAAATTATATTACTTTATATCTGACAAAACCAGAAAGAGACATTACAGTTTCAAATCTTTTCGGGATACAAAATTAATGAAACTACAACAAGGGTAATAGCGGTAAATTGTGTACACACGTCTGAATTGGTTTGGCAATATCCATATTTATGGTGACATGATAAAATGAAGTGTTTAAGAGTATGGATTAAAAATGATTTTGATGTGGCAGCTAAGAATACATGGGAAGAGACTAAATAAAAGATAATACAAAAACTGAAAAAATGGAAGCTTTGTTATATGTCTAGTATGATACAAGTAGTTAAAATGTTTTTAGTCCTATTAGTCTTATACACAGGACAGGCACATTTTTATCAACGAGAGAAGTTGTGGATAGCAATTAATAAAGGGCTGAAGGACTTTAGCTGGGAAGGGAAGACTGCAACAGTAAAGTGGAATAAGCTGATTCTTCTAGTACAACAGAGTAGACAGGGATTACCCGATTTGTGGGGGGTATTTCAGAGCTACACAGTCTTCTTCTTCTTTCGGCTTTTCCCAGTTAGGGGTCGCCACAGTGGATCATCTGTCCGCTCATGATTGGCAGCGGAGTTTTGCGATGTCGAGTTGCCAGCCGGCACCCACCTTCCACAGAAGGCACACACACGCACACACTCACACCTAAGGCCAATTTGGAGTGTCCAATCTACCTAGTGCATGTTTTTGGGATGTGGGAGGAAACAGACGCACCCAGAGGAAACCCACGCCACCACAGGGAGGACATGCAGACTCCACACAGAAGGCACCCCAGCCGAGAATCGAACCAGAGAACCTCTTGCTGTGAGGCGGCAATGCTAACCGCTGCACCACCATGGCCGCCCACTGATCTGGAGGTATATAAAAACTTACAATACTGATAAATGTTATACAGTTTATTCTGCTTTTTAGGGAGCGGCAGGCTGGCTGTCAGGCAAATTGCAGACTGGCAAAAACATCCTCCAAAGCTAAAAGAACAGGAGGAACTGGGCTAAGGTTCCAGAAAAATCAAGTTATAATAAATTAGAACAGTTCTCTAAGAACTATGGAATATCATTATGTCCCCACTGAAACAAATTATTCAGTCTGGAAATTGTTTCAGAGAAAGAGAATCCTTTGAAGGGACTGTCCGAAGTCACACTCGCATCAGAATCTGAATTAGAAATCTGAGGAGACAAAAACAAAATCTATCCCTTCAAAACCATTTTGAGATTCATAAATGTACACCTCTGAACTGGAAGGATTCAAGAGACTGAACTAAACCCTGTGCTAAGCTCAATAAATCACTCCTGTCAAAAGTGACAGACAGGAAAAGAAATATGCTTGCATTTTTTTTTTGGTAGGAATTTCAGAAGTGGCAAAGCAACTTTTACCAGGAAAAACCTCCCTAAGGATAAACATAGCATTCTGGCTAACCAGAGGGTAATCCTACCCCTTTCTCTAAAGGCACACAAGAATGGCTCTCCCTCGCATGCCAAGGGCACCCCCAGCAAATCGCAAAGGATGTGACCAACTCCTGGATGGCTATACAGTGGATATAAAAAAGGTACCCATCCCCGTCAAAATGCCAGGCCCCTGCGATACAAAAAAACACAAGTAGAAAACTGTAATATAAAAAGTGGAAAGGGATGATGATGAAATAAGGAGGGAGCTCATGAAAAAGAAAATTGGATGCAGGCCTTTAAGGAGAATAACAATAATCATACAGCATATTATATCGATAAAGCAGCAAAAAGTATCCTAAGAAGTAATCCAACATGTGAATGGAGAAAAGAGATTCTGCCTAAAGGGATGACTGCAATTAGGGATATAGACAACAGACTAGAGGGGGCTGGAAATTATTGGAGAAAACTGGCAAAGGAACCTAGGTACTGGGAGGAAATAATTAGAGAGGGAAAGATGATAGAATGGGAAGACGCCAATAATTGATTTGGACTGCAAGTTGGAGATTACCTTCCCTATCAAGGATTGATTGAGTATAAGCAAAGACACACAGAAACTGGGGGTCCTAAATGAAAGACCAGTACTTGCAGAGTTTTTAACAGAATTTAGAACAGAAGCTGCAATTAAAAAAGGAATAATTAGTAGAGCATACAAAATATTGCATAATAACTATAAGAATCAATCAGAGGAGGTTAGAAAGGATTGGGAAAAGAGACTGGATAAGCAATTCACAAAGAAACAGTGAGAGAATATATGTCTCCCAAATATGCAACAAGATTTAGATTTTTGCTTGGAAATGTTTATATAGATATTTTTATACCCTAAGTAGACTACATTTTCTCAGGTAGATAGCAAATGGAGGTGTGACAGGGAAGAAACAGGTAACTAGGAACACATTTTTTGGGAGTGCAGTGACTTGGTGGACTTTAAGGAGTCCCTGTGGGATGCAAGGTCAGATATGCTGGGTGGGCAGATTGGTATGACAAGGGTGAACATTTTTTCTGACCTATGATACAGAATCAAAATTGCCTAGACATGGTAAGGCCTTATTGTGTCTAATTATTATGGCTGCCAAAAAAGCAATTATTAGAAAATGGAAATCAAAATCTAAATCAACTACACTAGAAGTAGTGACTATAGTAACCACAATAAAACAACTGGAACTGAGATCTTTAGAAAAGGGTATGACCAAATTACACAGAAAAAAATGGGAATTGTGGGAACAATACATGTGGAGAGGAATGAGGTTTAAAAGAAGGCAAGACGAGGTAATGTTTGACTGTAAATGATTGGGTAGATTACAAGTGATGTATAATGTTTGCAAATGGGCGTGTGTCAAAATGGTTGTGTCCGAATGGTTTGTTATGTAAAAGGCTTGCAACTAGGATTGCATCGGTGTGGTTTGTTTTCATTTATAGAAATGCATGACTGCCTATGTCATAAATGATGGTTTAATAAAGACGTTTCTTGTCTAAAAAAGGGCAGAAATTGAATAATTTATGTAATGTTGCTTAGGTTATATGATGTATTGCAATATATGTGAAGTATTATGTTTGTGAATATGAACTTGTTAATACAGTTTGACTACTTTTATATAAATGCAAATTTGCCTGTGTCACAAGTGATAATCCAATAAAGATGTTTAAAAAAAGAAAAAGAAGCAGAGGTGCGGAGGCTGTTAGGCCCCAAAAAGCCATAGGAGTTCTAGATGCTCTGAGCTGCACGTCAAAGTTTAAAGAAACAACCTGTTCGTCCAGCTGATAGCCTTAACAATAATCCTGATTTAGGAAAGAAATTTAGTGTCACTCTTCATCTGTATGTGTATTGAAAGGGTGCAGAAAAAAAGCAATGTGGAGGAAATAAATTAAGTAAGTGAGGGGTGTAGAGGATGCTAGATCCCCACAAGCTGCAAAACTTCTAAGTGATGGAGGTGCATTTTAGACCTTTTTGATCAAATGGCAGCTTTGAACAAATATGATTAAGGAAAGAACTTTAGTGTTATTTCTGAACTTTGCGTTTCTCTCATCCTTTCAACTGCCCCTAAGTGACAAGAATGGACTTGGGTTAAATAACTGCATTAAGTCTTCATTATGGGGGGCCCTTAGGCTACTGGAAGCCATGGGGGTTCTAGATGCTCTGATGTGCATTTTAGAGTTTTCCAAACAAAAATCATGAGTAAGGAAGGAAGATAAATTCAGTATTATAAGTTGTATCCTAGGCCATATTCTCAAAGTTCACAAAATAGCAGTTCAAAACAAACTGAGAAGACAAATGCATGTGATGACAGATAAGTCATATCTGTCCATAACTTCCCTTTAAAAAAGCCACCTTCGTTGTTTCCCTTCTGGTGTTGGACTGGAATTAAACCAAAAGCACAAATGGCCACAACTATAAATATTTCAAGTTGCTACTGTCATACATACATACAACATTCCTCCTCACCCTTACCCTCACAAATGACGGTCACAATCTGTGTACCCTTCTTATTTCAGACTAGGACACATATGAAAAAACAAAAAGATAACCTCAAAAGATAGCTACTAAAAAAATGACTGGTTTTCTTTCTGTACTTGCTCCTAGATGGTGTACCCCTGCTCTACAAGCTATAGTGACCTGCTGTGCACACTTCTGAAGTTTGTGAGAAAAGTTAAATAATGATCACATTGTCCCCAGCCACAAACAAACTATAATCCTTAGTTAACTACTTTGCAATCAATGTGTAGACCATTTCATGCCTAGCCAAGAACCTCTATTTAAAAGTTCCCTCTAGCCTAAAGGAGGTCAAGATAACAGATCGGGTGAGAATTAGAGGTTGTCCATCAAATTATCTAGATTTATCTTAAGGTGAGATGTGTGCCACTCTGCTTGACAAGTAGTGGATGACTGTTCCAGAGATGAAGAATGCGTTAGGATATTAATTTATTATGTCAATGTGTCTTATTTATCAGCTGATAAAGGTACAGTTCCTTTAATGGAGTATGAGGCAGCATTAGTTCTGCAAAAAAACAGGAGGTCAAAGAGGGTTGGATCTTTCATGAAGCGAAATGCTAGACACTGATTTCCACAGTGACCTGTGCACAACTCTTACACTTGACAGAAAAATGAAAGAAATAATGACATCATACCCATCCACTCACACAAGCAACAGTTACCAGTGCACACCTCTCAGCAAGGACAGTTTTAGACTAGGTGGGGTTCAGGGCAGAGGCAACTACTAAACTTGTATAAAACTGTATCTATACAGCCTCTGATCTGGGGTTACCAGGCCCCCAAAAGCTCTGAAAGTCTGGCTGTTCTATGATGTATTCATTATTTTTGAAATATGATTTGCTAACAGTTTTCTGTTATTACTGCTACCCAAAACAGAGTTGTTTATGTGCCCAGCAATAGTATGTGTATTCACATATAAAAAAAGAGTGATATTTTACACACATAAACACAGAAAGCCAGGTCTGTCACAATTGATACTGCTTTTTACTGAAGCACATACATACTGACACTGACCTGACAAGTCAGGTCTATCACATGAGGCACAAACACACGCACGTGCACACACGCAAGCTGCAAACCTATTCAAAGGCAAATTGAAGGAATTCCATTGCACTTATAGCTATTTCTTTGAGGTGCTGCATAAAGAAAGATAACATGGATAAACTTACATAAATACAATGAGTCCACAAAGACAGCACACAGTAGAAGCCATAGCCAAGAATTCAATCAAAGCTATATGTTGTGAGATAGCAACAGTAGTCACTGCACCAGTGTTCAAATGGTCAGTTAATTTCAAGCACATCTGGCGCCTACCAGACTACCACAGAAAGCCGCTTACCATGTACCATGCTAAGAATGCTTAAAATGGAAAGTAAGAGAAATTGTGGCCAACCTGTTAACCTTAAATATCCTGAATTGCCCCCCACACACACACGCACACATTCCCACTTACATATGCATAAGTCATAGCAAAACTACATTTACACTGATTTCAGCAAATGTACTGTCTGCATATGCCCAATCAGTTAAAGCTTTTTACTCGCAAGGAGTAGAAAAATCATCACCTCCCTCATTGGATGCTCTTTGTCTACAGGCACCTTTCAAACTTTTTTGAAGTTAAGAAGTGAGGGGCAAATAAATAAACACTGCAAAAGTGTCTATAAATTAGTGGCACCATGGATGGCTGTCTTGTCCATGTATAAGGTTAGCCATGGCAAAAGTGTCACTAAGGGGATTCTGGTAGTTAACTTCCATAACTGGTTAAACATCCATTTCCCTTATGGGAAGACCTAACTGGCAGCAAGTAGTAGCAGAAAAAAATGGATGGGGTGTCCAGCATGTGAGAACACAAGAAGTTACAGAGCATGGCAGGAGTGTTTATGGCACCCTTCAGTGCTATCCATTTATTCATTTTCACTTAGCAAGTATGCACAAAAATTAAAGAGCTGGGACTAATGGTATGGCAGTAGGGTATTAAGAAGCAAGGATGATCCTCTCAGTCTCAGAAAATGTGAAAAAGATAATATCAGGGGCTTCCTACAGTTGCAAATGACTGCAAGTAGTAAAAAAAAAAAAAAAAAAAAAAAAGAAAGTCATAAAAAAATCAGAGAAAACTAACCAAAGTATATCTGTAATTATAGGTTCATAGGTTCATACTAGGCTATCTGCCCTGGGGCAATTATAAGCCTAGCCCGATTCTGTATGGCTTACGCCACCCCTTGATTTGAGTATACTGTGCCCTTTTTAAGGTTTAGTTTACTGTGCCTCTGTCTAATAGTGACACGGGAGTAATTCCTGGGACAAACCTACGATCCCCCATCCACTTATCGAGATTCTTCTTGAAGAAATTCAGTGAGGTGCTCTGCCTCACATGAACTGGAATTCTATTCCAGAGCGAAGGGAGCCTCTGGGTTATGAACCTGTCCCTCCAGCAAGTTCTATTTATTTCTGTGCTGAGGTTCAAGTCCCTCGAGCGTGTGGCTCTAAGGGATTTAGATTTACTGAGGTGGAGCATGTCCATTAATTCTGAAATTGACATAGCTTTGTATGTCAGGCATAGATCGCCTCGAAGTAGGCGGTATGCTACTGAGTAGAGCTGGAGTTTTTAACCGAGCAGCATATGGCATCTGTTTGAGACCCTTGATCCTCTTGGTGAGATACTTTTGGGGTCTTTCTAATTGCTGCAGATGTTGGGTAAGGTACATCCCAAAAGGGGCATTGTATTCTATGATGGGCCTGATGAGGGATGAATAAAGGCACGATTACCTCTCTTGATCTAGATGTGAAACCCTTCGTGATGAGGTGGGCTATGTAGAAGGTCTTTCTAACCACTTTGGCAATGTGGTTTTCAAAGGACAGATTGCTATCAACTTGGGTCCCCAGGTCCCTAATAACTTTCTCTGTACTTAATGGGTTTCTGCCTATGTGGTAATTTGTGGGCACATTGTTTTTGCCAAAGGGTATGACTATACATTTTTTGGCATTTAGCTTTAAACCATGGCGCTGGCACCAGTTATCTGTCTCTGTGAGACCTTTTTGAAGGATGTTTGTGTCAGCTGGAGAGTCGATTATGGCGCCCAGTTTGCAGTCGTCTGCGAACTTGGTGAGCCATAGTCCTCCCACGTTTGCCTGTACCTCGGAAAAGTATATACCGAACAAGAGTGGTCCCAGGACAGAACCCTGTGGGACGCCACTTGTTACCGGTTTCGAGTCTGACATGGCTCCAGCAACTCTCACTCTGTGGGTTCTGTCTTTGAGCCAGTTTGCGACCCATCTTGTGACATAGGGGTTTATATTTAAGCTGGTTAGCTTATCTATGATGCCTGAGTGGGGTATTGTGTCAAATGCCTTTGCAAGGTCCAGACAGGCTGTGTGGACTACCTTCCCTTCATCTATAGCTTTGGTGACGGTTTCGAAGAAGTCAACCAGGTTTAAAAGGCAGGATCTGCCCTTGACAAAGCCGAACTGGGTAGGATCTAGTGTCTGTAGGTCCCCAATGTCTTTGTTTATGAGTTCCATGATGATCCTCTCCATAGCCTTGCAGACTAAGCTAGTCAGGCTTATGGGGCGATAGTTTCCAGGGTCCGTAGAGGCTCCGCCTTTGTGGAGTGGGACCACTGTTGCTGTACGCCATTCTGTGGGCACATATCCTATAGTGAGGCTGAGATTGTATAGCTGTTTTATATGAGGGATTAGTTCCTCTTGGATTTCATGTAGGACGCAACCTGGGACACCATCTGGTCCCATGGAAGCAGTGTTTTTTGCTTTGGAGAGGGCAGCCTTCACCTGAGCATCTGAGATGTTTGGGAGGCAGCCCTCTGCTGGGATAGATACTTGCTCTTTTGGGGGTAGGGGGTGGAGAAGTTTGCACTGAACCTGTCTGCCAGGATATTGGCGATGTCTGTGGGTTCAGTGTATGTTTTGTCGTTTAGAATCAACTCAGAACAAGTCTGGGAGTTGCATCCCAGGTTCCTAACATAACTGAAAAAAGCCTTATGATTGTCTTTGGTGTCCTGTGCAATTTTTCTCTCGAAGCTGGCCTTGGAGGATTTTATGAGGGATCGTAATTTTTGCTAGTACTGATCAGAGATGCCTTCCCTATTAGGGATTTTGCTCTATCATGTAGTAGCTTTCTCCTTCTGTTGTACAGTTTATTTATGGCAGGGGTCCACCAGACTGGACGCCTGCCTTTGGATGATTGGGTCTTGGTTTTGTTTGGGATAGCATGATCCATGCATTCCTGGAGATGTCCGTAGAATGCATTTATATAGGATTCTGCAGTTTGGGCCATAGTTTCCACTGGCCCTGGGGCCTTGAAGGATTCCACTTCGGTTTTGAGAAGTGAGAAGTTCGCTTTTGAGAAGTTTTTCACTGTGGTTTTCTGGGCTGGGGGTGGGGTCGGGATGTGGACATCCAGTGAAATTAATTTATGGTCTGATCTAACCAATGAGGGATATACTTCTGGTGTGGAGCACAGAGTCCCCATGTTGGTAAGGATCAGGTCTAGTATGTTGTCCCCTCTTGTGGGAGTGGTGACTAGTTGTTCCATAGCATTTGAGTTTATAATTTCCAGGAACCTTTGGGCTAAGGTGCTGGGGCTTGAGTAGTGCTCCCAGTCAATGTTTGGGTAGTTGAAGTCACCCAATATAATGGTGTTCGGAGAGATCTTCATGTTCTCCAATGTTTTCAGGAAAGCCGAGTGGGATTCCTGACTTTGAGAGGGTGGTCTGTAGGATGCTATAAACTGAAAAGCAGTCTTGCCCACTGTTAGTTGCTCATGGATGGTCATCGATATTTCGTGCAATGCCACTAACCTGGAGGTGTGGATATCCTTGATAAATATGGAAACTCCCCCTCCTTTTGTGGTTCGGTCCGGGTTTTGGGGCCGAAAAGCATGATATGAGGTATAGCCTGGTAGTGCTGGGGTGCTCTCTGGAGCCTTGAACCAGGTTTCTGTCACTGCACAGATATCGATGTTCTCCATACTGAGGAGAGCTTAGAGTGCGTGCATCTTGAGGTTAAGACTTCTGGCGTTAAGCAGCATTACCCTTAGTTTCTTGTTCCTTGTGCTGTCTATGGGGTGGGTTTGACTTTGAGCCTTGCCTAAAAAGGCACTATGGGGTGGCAAGAGCCTTTGCCAATATCCGAAAGCCCAGTGGTGACAGGTGCAAGCCGCCCTAGCGAAGCAACGTGGCTTGTCGAGCATGTCATCCCAGGCTGACAGACACTGGATCCCCTTTGAATGACACCAAAATTTTAGCCAATTGTTAAAATCGATCATTTTGTCTTTGTACTGTGGCATCATTCTAGATGAGGGTAAGATGCTGCTCAAGGTCAGGGTCATACCAGCCTGGGCTACATGATCAGAGAGCTCCTCTATGTCTCTTTTCATGTAGTCCAGGGAGGTACGTCTCAGGTCATTCACACCAGCATGTACAATGACTGAATCATATTTGTATTTGCTTTGGAGTGACCTGAGTGCTTGCATTATGTGGCGGATCCTAGCACCCGACAGGCAGCTCACCTTGACCTTCTCTTTATTCAGCCTGGTGAGCAGGACGTCAGTGTGTCTGACAATAGAGTCACCTATTACAAGAGTATCAGGTGTGTTACTCAGCCTTAAGGGCTATGGCTGCTTGGCACACTGACTTTGTGGGCTATGTGTTGTGCGTGTTTTGTTTTGAGGTAGCGTTTGCTTGGATGTCTGCTTTGGAGGTCTCTGTTGCTTAGGTAGAATTTATTTAGAGCCTCCAAGTATGTTTTTGTGTATTTATGTGTTTGGTTCGCTGATGTGGTGGGAATATGTGATACTGGAATTGTGTTGTGTGAGGTTACCTTCTCCTCCTGACTGGTTACACCAGTTTTGAGATGAGAGAGCTCAGCCTCCAGTTTGGCTAAATAGTTGCATCTCTCACATATATTTGAACCTGTTTGGAGGAGGAGAGGGTTGTCCGTGTACATGAGACAGTTGTAACATTGCCTCAAAATTCCCAGATTCACCAGCTGGACTGGAGAGGAAACCATTGACTGACCTTTGGACATGCTAGAGTAATATAGGGAAACTGAATTTAAGACGGACCAATAGAGGACAGGGTAATCGTAGAGAGTATAAGAGTAAGTAGTGCTTATGGTTTAATAGTGCTAACTTGTAGGATTACTTAATTGGACCAGTGAAGGGCCTTAGAATGAGAATATGGTGTTTAAATTGAGAGATAGAGCAGTTCTAAGGGAAAAAGTGAACAGCAGACTTTGTGGAGCCAGGAATAGTTTAAACCCAATTAGGTGGCGCTGCCCGCTGTTGCGCTATGCACAAAAACACACAAAACCGCGCAAAAGAGGGTTTTAAGAGAGGAAGATGAAGGAGTTTGGAATTGACCCAAAATGGCCAATAAAACTACAGTTTCAAGTCAGTAACCACTCCCACAGGGGCAGGCAGGCTGCTCAATGTTTTCCACTGCCACTGATCAACAGAGAGACTTCCCTTTAGCCCAAGCAAAAAATGGCCTCCAAGAAACTTACAAACAGTTCAAGAACAGCAAGCCAGTAACTGAACTTTTTTAAATCTCAGAAAAGTGGGAAAAAAGCAAGATTTTTTTTTTTTTGTTTTTTTCAGAGATAGCAGAGGTTCACAAGTATCAACAAGTTATAACAGTGCAGTAAATGACCCCACACAAGAGTGCTAGGCCAAAGACAGATAAAATGTTTTGAGAAAAAAAACGATTTTAAAAATAAGTGCAAACAGGAAATTTAGGAAGGCCGTTTTGCACCACACAGCTTGGCAGTGCCCCCATGGATAACTCAGATCTCCAGCTGGAAGAAACAAAAATCAAATGTTTAAGGACAACTTTAAAATCAGTTATGGATTGGAGAACTCTGTTAATGCAAACAATAAGAAAATCCAGAACGAGTAAGAAACTAAACAGATACTCCAATGTCTTACCTTACAAAAAATTTAACAGACTTACAAGGTATGAGACAGTACAGTTCTGTAAGTTGCAGATTTTCAAATGATCAGTGCTGCAGTAGCCTTTGCTATATGGGTTATATATCTTGTCAAGGATGTAACAACCATCCAGCTTCCAAAGCTTCATGGCGCTTTCCATACACCCAAACTATCAAGCAGCTCAAGCTGAGCTGATTCCAAGACAGGTTTGGGTGCTGATCCCTCCAAAGCTTTCCTGTCAGCAGAGGCAGGGATGCTGAGCCTTGAAAAAACAATGCTAGGAGAAACTAAAAATAACTGACCAGGGGACTTTCAAGATGGCTATACACTGAGTAACAGCTTAACTTCTTCTCTCCTAGTATGAAAACAGAAACTCAGAAAAAACAGCCAGTGAATTTATCTTTTTTTGAGTACATTTCAGTTACTGGCTAGTAAATGCACTGCATGGATGCCAACAAAAATAAATTTAGAGAATCTGAAAGAAAAATCAACCACAAAATGTGATAAGAAAACACTGACTGGGAAGAATCCTGCAGCTATTCAGCAAAACGCAGTTCAAGCTCCAGCTTTGGCACAAGATAGAACTTCCAGTAATAAGTCAGATGTGCTCAGAGCTGATTAAAATAAATGAAACACTGAAGTATACCAACTCAAATAACAAAAGAACGGAAAAAAATGGAAGCAGCTTTAAAAAGGTATTCAGATGAGATAACAAAAGTGCAAAAAATCAGGGGTCGAAAAGAAGAAAAGGCTGGTTGAGTATGACACTGCTCAAGAAAAGAGGTTTTAAAAAAAGTACAGTTGTGTACACTTACCATAAATGTAGATGCTCGAGTGTCTTCACTGTTGCAGTCATGACTGTAGGGTTCTCCCCTGCCGGCAGGCAGTCCTCGGTCGGCCAGAATCCCAAAGTCTGGGTCCGGCGTCGGCTGCTCAGCCATGCTCCCTGACGTCAGAGCGCCAGGAGTACAAAGCTGGCAGCCGACGCCATGTTCTCCAGTTTTTCTTGCCCCAGATGTCAGGTGTTCCAAAATGAGTGAAGTCCCATACCCTTTGCAAATACACCTCAGAAGAAGGGTGAAGAAGGGAACCACACAAAAGAAAAAATAAGAGGCGACAGGAGGGAGGGAGCAGACTGCAACAGTGAAGACACTCGAACATCTACATTTATGGTAAGTGTATACAACTGTACTATGTTCATCATGTTTCACTGTTGCAGTCATGACTGTAGGGTTGATTCCCAAAGCAGAATAAAAGGGAGGTGGTCAAAAAGTAGAGGGGGCAGCTAAAAGGCCCTGCAAGACTGCAGAAGCAAAGCCTGCCCTAGACTTAGAGTAGAGCGGTAGATTGTAGTGCTTAGAAAAAAGTATGCACTGAACTCCAAGTTGCAGCTTCCAAAATGTCTTTGGTAGGAACTCCCCTGAGGAAGGCAGATGAAGTGGCAGAAGCTCTGGTAGAGTAAGTCCTTATACTCCCTGGGATTTGCTTTCCATGGTGTGAATAACAAAATCTGATTCCATGAGCTATCCATTTAGAAATAGTATGTTTTGAAATGGCTTTACCTTGGGAACTTGAAGCATAAGAAACAAACAATTGCTCTGATTTCCTGATGTCCTTGGTTCTGTCCAGGTAAAGACGTAGTTGTTTCTGTACACCCAAGGAATGCAAGCTCCTTTCCCCCCTATTTTGAGGACTAGGGAAAAAGTTGGCAGGTGAATAGTTTGATTTAAAGCCACTTTGGAAACCACCTTAGGCATGAAAGTAGGATTGGTCCTTAAAGACATCCTGTCTTGATGAAAAATAATATAAGGTTCCACAGCCATAAGAGCTTGCAACTCTGAAACTCTCCTGGCAGAGGTCAGAGCCAACAGGATGGCTGTCTTCCAAGATAAAAACTTGATGTCAGAAGTGGCAGCAGGCTCAAAAGGAGGTAAGCTGAGCTTTTCCAAAACATAGTTGAGATCCCAAGCAGGAATGGGTGGAGATCTAGGGGGCCTTAAGTTCTTAGCTCCTCTGAGAAACTGTCTCATGAGCTGGTAGGAAAAGATTGGAGGGTCTGTATTATAATGAGCAGAAATAGCAGAGGCATGAATTTTTATGGAAGAGAAAGAGAGACCCTTATGCAAGAGGTCTGTCAGGTAAAGTAAAATCAGAGGAATGTTAGGAATAAGAGGATCTGAATCCCGAGCCTGCATCCAGGAGCAAAATCTTTTCCATTTTCCTGCATAAGATTTTCTAGTGCTAGGATGTCTGACTTCTAAAATGACATCCATAACCTGCTTGGGTAGGAGAGAATGAATCACAGACCCTGGATTAACCATGCCACCAGGCTGAGAGTTTTGACATGGGAGTGCAGAACCTGACCCCGGTGTTGGGACAGAAGGTTCGGAGACTGTGGTAAAACCCACGGGGGTCCAGACAAAGGTTTTTCAGTGTTGGGTACCAAAACTGTCCAGGCCAATTTGGGGCCAGCAAGATTATCATCTTGGGCTTGTCCTGTTTGATCTTTAATAACACCCGTGGAAGAAGAGGTAGAGGCGGGAAGGCATACCCCGAGAGGTTTCTCCAACTGAGTGATAGTGCATCCACTTTCCAAGCTAGTTCGTGGAATGTCCTGGTGCAAAAAATCTGTAGTTGATGATTGAGGTGGGATGCAAAGAGGTCTATCTGAGGACATCCCCAGGCTGCTGTAATCATCTTGAATATTTCGGTGTCCAGCATCCATTCGTGTGGGTCCGACAGGTTCCTGCTCAGACTGTCTGCCAGGAAGTTTTGCTTCCCTGGTAGAAACTGAGCTTGAAGGTCCAGTTTGCAAGCTAGAGCTGTGTTCCATAGATTCATGGCTAGTCTGCAAAGGGGATAGGAATGAGATCCCCCTTGCTTGTTTATGTACCACATAACTGTGGTGTTGTCTGTTCGTATCAGTAGTTGTCCTGGATGTAGAAGATTCCTGAAGGCCAATAGAGCCTTCTGAATGGCTAATATGTCTTTTAAATTGGTATGCAGGAGCTTCTGATCCTTTGTCCAAATGCCCTGCAGACAGTTGCCCTGAAAATGGGCTCCCCATGCATAATCTGAGGTGTCCGTGGTTATTATCTGAGTGGCTGGAGGCAGACTGAAGGGTCTTCCTTTGTTTAGAGTACATGTCTTGGACCACCAAAGGAATTCCTTTTGAAGACAAGGCAGGACGGTAATCTGCATGTCTAAACTGTGGCAATGCTGAGACCATACACTTTTTAGGTACCACTGTATTTTCCTCATATGTAGTCTTGCATATGGTACGAGAAGGATGCAGGAGGCCATGTAACCCAAAGCCTGCAGGAATTTCCTTGCAGATAGCTGAGTTAATGTTGCCAAGGTTTTGAAAGTTGAAGCCAGCTGTAATTGTTTTTCGTATGTCAGAAATGCCATCTGGGTTGTTGTGTTGAGAAGAGCACCCAAAAAAGTTATCTGCTGAGAGGGTGTCAGATTTGACTTTTTTATGTTTACAGTGAATCCCAAGAACTTGAGAAGATTCTGAACAAATTCTAGATGCTGGAGTAAGACATCCTTGCTGTCTGCCTGAATAAGACAGTCGTCCAGATAAGGGTAAATTTGAATTCCCTTGAGTCTGCAATAAGCTACTACTGGAGCCAGGCATTTGGTGAACACCCTGGGTGCAGTAGACAATCCAAAGGGCAGTGCAGAGAATTGATAGTGTCTCGATCCGGCATTGAACCTGAGGTATTTTCTGCATTCCTGCCTGATGGGAATGTGTAAATATGCCTCCTTTAAATCCAAAGTTACCATCCATGCATTCTTGGTCAGCATTGGAAGTAGCTGCTGTAGAGTAAGCATCTTGAATTTTGGTATCTCGAGAAAAGTGTTCAGGACTGACAGATCCAGAATGGGTCTCCATGAATTTTGCTTTCTGGGGACTAGAAAGAGCCTTGAGTAAAAACCTTGTCCCATCTCTGAAAGTGGAACCAGTTCTATGGCTTTCATAGCCAAGAGAGCTTCCACCTGGTTTAAGGCCTCTAACCATTGATGTTTTGGAAGAACCGGCCATCCGCTTGGTCTTGGTAGGGTATGAAAATGGAATTTGTAACCTCTTGAAACCAGGTCCAGAACCCACTTGTCTTTGGTTATATGAGTCCAATTTAGGTGAAAAAGAGAAAGTTTTCCTCCGAGGGGGGCTTCCAGGCAAGAAGTTCCTGCAGCCCAACAGAGGGAGTCATTGAGTCTGTTTTCTATGAGCTTGCGACCTGTCCTCTCCTACCCTAGGGGTGGAAGCAGTCCACTGTCTTGGTCTATAAGAAGCTTGCGTTTGAGGCCTTCCTCGGGAGCGTCTGCACCTACCCCTCTGAGGCCTGTCAGAATTGGGAAAGGACCAATTTTTAGCAGGCCAATTCCTACTAAATCTGGGTGGCTGTACTTGTAAGAAATCTTTAACCGTTTGCATGGATTTTGCCTTGTCCTCCATCTTCTTTATCACCTCGTCAACTTTAGATCCAAACAAAACATTATGCTGAACAGGAGCATCCAATAATTTAGCTTTTACTTGATCTGGCAAGTTTTGTTCCTTTAACCATGCATGCCTTCTAATGACTGTGCCAGAGGAAGCAGCCCTACAAGAAGCCTCCAAGGCATCAAATCCACAGTGTAAACCATGCTTCCCAACTTGTTCAGTGGCATGCATTAAGTCATGTAATTCCTTATCATCTGCACAGGCGGAAATGGAAGTTAACTTTTGTTTTAAAACAGACAGAAGAAATTGCTGGTATTTCAGCATATGAAACTGACAGTTTAAAGCCCTAACAGATAAAGTAGCAGAAGTGTACACTTTCTTGCCTCATCTTTCTAAAGATCTGGAATCCTTCTCAGTGGGAATGGGGTTTTTAGCAGAAGCGGCCTTAACCCCCTTAGGACCCTGAGAAATGGTTTCAGGATCAGCAGTAGGATTCTTGTATAAAAACTGGTGGGAATCAGGAACCCTATAATATCTGTCTGGCTTAACAGGAGCTGGAGGAAAAGAGTCAGGAGTTAAGTTAGCCTCTAAAAAAGCATCATCCACAATATCCAAAACAGGAGGAATAGCCAGGGGTCTAATGTTGGGGAAGAAGAAGTCTTTTCTTAGATTCCGACTACTCCTGTCCTTCCCAGTGAAAATGTTCCCTCATTTCATGCAAAGTTTCCCCAAAAGAGAAATCCTCAGGGGGAGAAGCTGAAGGAATGGATTCCTCAGCATCAGAATCCTCATAAGGAGGGAAAGAATATTCCTGGTCAGAAGAAGAAACTGAAGAAACAGAAGCCTGATCAGAGGAGTCATAATACACTTCCTGCCTTGGCCTTTTATCTGGAGGGGGATGTGAACCCCTAATCATAGTAAGTAAGTCTTCAGCCATCTTGAGTAACTGTTTCTGAGACTTGGGTGCCGGATCAGAAGAGGCCTGGGCTGCAGTCTTTGATTTGGAAGGAGTCTTTGCCTTTGTCTTTGGCTTTGCTTTTATTAGAAGCTGAGTAGGCCTGAAAACCCCTTCGGAAGCCAGTACCTGCACAGCGGCTCCGGACCCATCCGAAGGAGCATTGTCCGAAGGTCCTGCAACAGAAATATTCAAAGTCCTAGTTGGCTCCTCGTGGGAGTCCGTTTCGGCCATCGGTTCCAAAATGGCCGACGACAGGGGCTGCAAAAGCGCCTCACTGATGACGGCCAAACCTAAAGCTGGCTCTGCTTGTACGATATCGTCTGATTTGGACCTCGGAGGCCTGTCTTTATCCTTGCGTCGTTTGTGAACTCCGGTAGCTGGAACCGTATCCGACGACATTTTGTAATTAAAACGCCTACCGAAGTAATGAAATGCAAAATCGTATCTTCGTTTAATTGTACGTTGATTGAATCTAGCACAAAACCGACAACTAGCTACGTCGTGGTCAGGGCCTAAGCAAGGAATACAGTAAGAATGAAAATCCTTATGAGGTATTTGCTTCCCACATGAAATACAATTATTAACTTTTTCTGACATCGGACTGGAGCAAGAAAAAAGTTTCCCCAATGGGGTACTTAGCTTTGAGTAGGAGAAGAAAGTCTTCGGACTGAAGTACGTTAGAGAAAATTGTCAGGAGTCAGCCGACCGGCACTTGCGAACTGCTATCACCACACGACAAGAAAGATTGGTGAACATGGCGTCGGCTGGCAGCTTTGTACTCCTGGCGCTCTGACGTCAGGAAGCATGGCTGAGCAGCCGACGCCGGACCCAGACTTTGGGATTCTGGCCGACCGAGGACTGCCTGCCGGCAGGGGAGAACCCTACAGTCATGACTGCAACAGTGAAACACGATGAACATCGGTAGAATTAGATGACAGAAGACATAGGAAAAAACGGACATTTTTTGCTGTACCACAAAAACTGGAAGTAACAGACAGTATTAATTTTATACAAGCACAAATAAGCAACTGGACTGGTATTCCACAGCAGGAGTTATTTTAAAGGCACACAATGTATATCCTCCACACCTGGCCAAGAGAAAGCAGCCAATATCTCTAATAGCAAAGATGCAATCTTACCAGACTGTAACGTGACCATTCGGAACTTGGACTTCTTTACTGATTCGATCAAGTTGCTGAGATCCAAGATGGGTCTCAAGTCTCCTGTTCGTTTGGGCACCAAAAAGAATCTGGAGTAAGTCCCTAATCCTACTTGGTCTGAGAGAACGAGTTGGATGACTCTTTTTGAGCAACCTTTGGATTTCTACAGTTGCTGAATCCCTGTGATTGGGTGGAATATCTGGGATTCTTCTGGTCCGAGGAGGAGTGAAAGAGAAGGGAATACAGTATCCTCTGGTAATTATCCTTTGTACCCACTTGTCTTTTGTGATGTCGTGCCAGGCTTCTGGGTACAAAGATATACGTACCCCAACTGACTCCAGAGACGCACAGTCGGACCTCCTTTCAGGAGCACTGGTAGGGACGACCACAAAAGGAATCACGGTCTCCCTGATTCTGCGGGCCTCTCCTGCCGCTTGGGCGATGTCTACCATTATTTCCTCCTCTTCTGCCTCTGGAGAAGGAATCACACTGTGCGTTCTAGAAAAACCTCGGAGACTTCCTGAACCATATCTTTCTGCCCCTCTGCCCTTTGGGATAGAGTCTAGAAGGAACGGAAAAATGGACTCCCATGGCAGACAGGGTTTTCCCTTCTTGGTCACACCTGGTGAGTGTGTCTTTTACCTTAGGTCCAAGCAACGAGGATCCATCAAAGGGGGCACTGGTAAATGTAGACTTAAAGGCCTCCGCGAAATTACACAAGTGCATCCAGGAGTGCCTTCTAAGAGAAACTCCTGAAGCCGCTGCCCTACTCGCTCCATCAGCTGCATAAGATATCAGCCTCATGGAGGAGCTGACAACAGAATTTAAGGTAGACATCTGTGCATTAAGCTCATCAGGTACCGCTTCAGAAACGTTACCTTGAAGAGTACCTCCCAGCTCTTTCAGGAGTTCTCTCTGAAGCCTAGTGAAATGAGAAAGGTAGTTCAGCATTCTGAGTGTAAAAGCCGCTGAAGTAAAGACACGCTTCCCGTACCTATCCATCGTTCGAGACTCCTTGTTCGGCGGATGGACAGTGGAAGATGTTTCAGTAAGTTCCATTTTTGTGGCTGCTGCCACCACCATGGCATCTACTGGCATGCTTTGTTGAAAAAATCTTTGTCCTGAGGTGCTGATAAAAATTTATTAGGGCTCCTAGGAACTGGTTTCAGATTATCAGGAGATTCCCACACCTTTTGACTCACTAGATCCAAAAGTTTGACGAAAGGTGGAGATACCCAAGAGGCGGAGGGTTGAGACCCAAAAGTCTTCAGGTACACTGACTCCTCAACAGAAGGGGAAGTGGTGGGCCAGCTGCCTCTCTGTTTCAGGATCTCAAGGATATCTGCGAAGGAGGTATCATCAGAGGACAACTTGAGGACCCTTCTGACTCCTCGAGGTCAGTGTCTGATGTAACAGACTCATCAGGGGAGTCAACATGATTCCTCTTACAAGTTTTCATCCGAGGGGACTCCTCAGAAGGGTACTCTGGGGAGATCTCAGAAGACTGGGGACTACTCATGGAGTGTTCCTGAGGCTGTGAGTCTCCGCTATGTTGGATGAGAGAAGGTACTGAGACTGAGGTCAGCGTTTTAGGGGGAAGAGTGTCGGTGCCCCTAGCTGGAACTGAAGACTTGGATAGAACACTCTTCATCAGCTCAAAGGCCAACTCCCTCGGCTCTGAGGATGTCCCTTGTTCCAAAGGAGCAGAGGCAGTCCTCGGTATCAAGGAGATAGGCACAGAGACAGACGTGGGGTCCAAACTCACCCGAGCCGAAGCACAGAGAGGTAAGCTTGGAACCAAAGAAGTTTGGGTCCAAGCGTCCCCTCGGGCCCGACCGGATAGCTTAGGACCCTAGACCCCACAGACGGTACCGAAGGAGTCAGAGTGGATATCGGAACTGAGAGACCCACCGAGGTAGCTGGAACTGACCTTTCCACAGCAAGTGGCACTGACATCTCTGGCTCCAAAGTGCCGGAGTGGCTTGGAGGAGGAACGGTGATAGGGTGTATGGGTTCAGTAGGCTCCAGAGACGACTAGGACAGAGCCAAAAGTAAATTTGCCAGCGCCGATGTCTGCAGGAGTCGGATCACCACTCTCTCAATATCCTCATCAGAAAGGCTCCTAGAGGACCTGGAGGATAAAGTGGGGGACCTGGACCACTAAAAGACTGGCGATCTGAGTGTTGGAGAAACCGGATGAAGTCAGCTGACCGGCTCCGAGACACAGACTCAGTTATCGGCTCTGTAATCTTTGGAACCAAAACTGATTGCTCCACATCAATAACCTCTGTCGGCACTGAAACCAGTGGAGCCGAAGAGGAAGTAGTCAATTTAGAAATTTTTTCTGGCGGCTCTGACAACACAGAGTGAGTGGGAGAACGCCTTTTTGTAAGTTTAATTTTGTCTTTTTTAGATGAGGGTGACTTGGAACTAGAAGAGGAAGAAGAAGCCAATTCTTCCTCAAAAGATTGCTTTAAGAGACCTTTCAATATAAGTTTGTTCTTTCTATCTTGAAGGACTCGAGGGCTAAAAGCATGGCAAAAGGAGCAAGATTCTTGAAGGTGACTAGCACCTAAGCAGTATATGCAAATAGTATGCCCATCTGTCAGGGACATTTTTTTGGCACACTTGGTACATTTCTTAAACCCAGAAGGCTTGTGGTCTTTCAAGTCTTTAGACATAACCAAAACCACAAACTGATATCTAAGACAGACAGAAAAAAAACAAGTCACAGTTACTAGTGCCAGAAACAGAACAGGAACTACCTCTAAAATAAATGGCTAGCCCTGAGGAAACAGATAGTTAGATAGAGGACTAGGTCCTCTAATGTAAACGGGCCTAGCCCTAGAGGAAGAAAAACACATGACAGACAGAGGACTAGGTCCTCTAACTTAAGCGGGCCTAGCCCTGAGAAGGAAAAGAACACGAGCAACAGACTGAGGACTAGGTCCTCTAACTTAAATGGGCCTAGCCCTTGGTGAAAATAGTTTTGAAAGAAGAAAACAATTAGGTAAAGCCCAAATAGCAAACAAAACCAACAGCGAGAGCAGGGATATACAAAAACATGCCTGCAGAAGAATGGCCAATAAAAAATCAGCAGAAACACGGCAAACAATGCCACACAAGGTCTACAACAGACACCAGACTATAAACTAACACTAAATAAGCTGAATATAACTTTTTAAGCATTGTAAATTGAGTAATAATAAGAAACAATATTCCACTTAGCTACGGCCAAGAAGAAGCACTTCTGAACTCGTCGAGCGGCAAACGAGATCTGGGATATGTCAGCGGTGCATGATGGGATACCTCCTTGCCACGAGCCAACCAGAAGACTTTGAGCTAAGAACTGCCGAGTCGGAGCCGAGGTTCGGCTCTGAACCCAAGTGTAAGAATGAAGGCGAGATAGGACTACAGAACGTCATGTATTCACCCTTGTTAGAAAATTTAGGAAAGCTTACTGGCAAATTAATGGACTAATTACTATTAGTCTGAAACCACCTTAGGGAGAAAGGACACATTGGTTCGTAATGTAACTCCGTCCTTGGGAAAGATCAAGTATGGTGGTTTTGAAGACAAGGCTTGAACTCTGAAATTCATTTGACAGAAGAAATAGCTACTAGAAATATGATTTTCCAAGATACTGGGTCACACCTAGCTGCTGGTTCAATGGGGGATGGATAAGTGCTTGCAGTACCAGATTTAGATCCCATGGTGGAGTAGGGTCTTTAATAGGAGGCCTTAAAAGAAGAGTGCCTTGCAAAAAGGCTTTGCAGAGCTTATGACAGGTTACAGAAGAACCTTCAAATCCATTGTGAAAATTCTATACTGCGGCTAAATGGACCTTAACTGTCAAGGAACTAGCTCCTTCTTTAAAATGTAGGGCCAAAAATTCAAGGATGTCATGTATAGGAGCAGAAAAAGGATCAAACATTATTTTGATGTGCCCAATAAACAAACTTTCTCCATTTACTAGAGAAGAGTTTAAATGTAGAAGGTTTATGGACGATAAAAGTGCGTGTCAGACAGGGGAAGAGAGCATAGGTTGTCTGGCTATTGATGGAATTGAAGAAGCCAGGCAGTCAGCCTGAGGCTTGTTAGATCTGGAGGGATCATGACTGTCGGGTGAGACAAGTGGTTTGGAGTTGGATCCAGAATCCAAGGTTCAAGAAGTAAGCGAGACCAAAGGAAGGGGAACTAACTCTGTTGGGGCCCTTCACCTTCATCAAAGTCTTGTTCTTCTGTGATAGACTCCTCTGGGGAGTCCAAGTGCTTCCTCTTGCACATCTTCTTCTTCTGAACCTCCTCAGTGGGATGCTCTAGGGAGGTATCAAAAAAAGTCAGGACACCCTGTTAGGAAGCCAGGGGGTTCGGTACCAATTGTCCCTGTGGAAAAGAAGGTTGAGACACCAAGCAGAGAGATGTCAAAGATGCAGACTGAGAATCCAAGAGGATAGGAAACAACTGTGTTGCTGAGGCAGACAACACTCTCTCCATGGCCTCAAAGGCAGACCTCCTCAGTGAGGGATAGGACCCTGGATCTGAAAAAGCAAGCTTTTGCACTGGTGTCCCTCCCTGCACCAAGGACAATCCCACCGAGGCAGAAGCTGAACTAACCCGTGCCAAGGCTCTGAGGCACAGGGATGACTCCAAAAACTTTGGAGTCGATTCCAGCACCCTGGACCCAAACAGGGCAGCTTCAGCTCTGACAGCTCTCCAGATCCAACTGAACCAAATGGCTCAGAGCAAACTTCAGCTCCAAGGATAAGGGTATCCTTGGATCTGTAGCAGATGGAGCCAGGCAGCTCTAATCCAATGATTCTGAGACAATGGCAAGAGTCAGAGGAGGAACTGGTAGTGGGGGTGTAGTGGAAGGTCGACCTCCTGACCCAAAGGGGTAGGAGCCGAAGCATGCCTCTCAACCTCTTTGAGCAAGAAATCTGGACAAAGCCATAAGGAAAAGTGGGACAAAGGCCCAAAAGTAGGGACAATTTTTAAATATTTCTCTTGTAAACTTAGAAATTGATAGAATAACAGGTTCTGCATTAGCATGAATTTTCTGAAGGGTATGAAGTTTTAATCTCAAATGTCTTTCATTATTTTCTAACTTTAATCTTTAATGATTTGCTACAAATTTGACAGAAAACCACAAATTTATGAAAAATAGACCTAAAACATGAGGCAAAAATCTGGACATTCTGTGAAAATCTGTACAGTTGAGAGGTATGAGCCGAAGTAACAGCAGTGAGGCTTTGCACAGAGAGAATTCTTCTCACCAATATCTCCACATCTGCTTCTGTTAGACTCCTGGAAGAGCAAGTGGAAATTACCAAGGGTTCCTAGATCTCCACAAACAAGTAGATGGAACCCTAGATGGAACTGGGTCCAATGAAGGAGAGTATCTGGTCCTTGAAGGTAAGAGACACTGGAGGCTGAGCCAGATGATTTTTGCATTGGATCCAAAGTAGTTAGATCCGACAAATCTTTTTTCTTTAGTTTCAGATCCGATGTTGAGGTTGGATTTAAATCTCTTTTCTTTTGCTTCGGATCAGAGGTTGAAGTCTGATCTGACAGCTTAGACCTTTTTTTTTTTGCAGGATCTGTAGGGGAGGTCTGATTGGAAGGAGGTCTTTTCTTCAACTGCAACGAAGCCTTGGAAGAGGATGTGGAAGGGCTCAGAGAAGAATATTTAGGTTTTCTTGATTTCTAAGGGGGAGCTCCAGATAATGCCTCTCCAAAAGAAGATGGTAATAACCCTTTTAAAATCTACTTATTCTTGTGTTCAACCAGTGCTATAGGGTTAAAAGCATGATAAATGGAACAGTCTTCTTGTAGATGAAGTGGTCCTAAGCAGTACACACAACATATGTGCATCAGAAAAAGGTATCCTGTGACCACATTTAAGACATTTCTTAAACCCAGATGGGCCTTTCTCTTTCTCTGCCATTTTAGAACAATTAGCAGGAAAACACCAGATAGTAAACAAAGTACAAGTAAAAGATTTTTTTTTTTTTTTTTTTTTTAAGAAAACAGAATTAAGGAAAACTACCAGCAATGGTAAAAAAAGAGCTACACAGAGTGCAGAAAAGGGAAAGACTACTAACTATAGTATTCAAGGTACAGGACTGTATGAGAAGAAGAAAAAAGGACAGACAATATTTTAAACAGGAAAGGATTGAAGCAGAAGGTAAGAGAAAAAGAAACCTGAGAATTTAAAGTTTTTTTTTTTTTTTGCAAAACAGGGAGATAAAAATCAAAAAAATAAAGACTTATCTGCTCAAGAGTAAAGGTTTTTCATGTAGAGCAGCAAATGAGATCTGGGGTACTTGGGGATGGTGCATTGTGGGTAAGGGAGAAGCTCGAAAGTTTCTGGTTGCTATGAGCTTTATCCATGGCCGAGTCAGATCCAAGAGATTGAATCCAACCCCACAAATTGAGATCAGAATGAAAACTGACATCAAATCAATATGTACATTGTACATCTTAAGCAGACACTATCAATGTACTATGTAGAGCAACAATAACAATACATGAATTACAGCAAAATGTAACAGGAGGACATATAAATTAGTTTAGCAAACATGAGTTGGAATAGGAACAGAAAATTATTGAGAGAATGATTATGGTGGTTAGTAATGTGTGACACAGGAAGTCACTAACAAATATATGGGTAGGGCTTAGGAAGCAGCAGTGACATAATGAAAGGAAAAAGTCTGGTCTGAGATGATATCACAGAAGATACAAGGGGTTTGAAAGCTCCTGGAAGGATTATTGCATTTAGGTATGAATACAAGGCTAAGCTGAAGGAGTGAACAAGTAAAGATTCCATGAATGTTGTCAGGGATGGAGTTCCATACACTGGAAGTGTGGAAGGATTTGCAACCAGACTTGTGCATCTCAGAAATGAGTAGGAGCTGGTATCCAGATAACTGGAAGGAAGTAATTGGGTGGCAGTGTGGAAAGACAATGACCCATACAGGATATTTTAGGTACCAGTGGAAGATAAAGATAGCCAAGTAGTGTTTGGGAAGACATTTAACTTTTGCATGTGTTAAACTAAATTGTTTATAGTACCCTAGCTGTGCAACTGCCTAGATCAGCAAAGCATCCACTTCAGTGCCAGGTTGTCTTGTACATGTAGTCGGAGTTCACCTAATAGCAGTGGGTATTGTCTCCCCTGTACTGCCCTCTCACTTTATCACAAAATATCTATAAAATATGGACCAAGGCAAACTTGCGTATACAAAATTTGTTGATAATGAACACATTAAACTCTGTAACTTATTCAAAACTTCTGTTAAATCTTACCAACCATAAGCTGTCACTTCACTCTATGGTTAAAAATGCATCTTTAAGATCACTACATAAGGCTACACCAGGACTATCTCACCTCCTGGGCCTACTCTACATAGGTTCATAGGTGTGTACTACGCTAATGGCCCTGGAACCTTTACAAGCCTAGCCCATACAAGTGCCCTGGCACTGTGTCGCCCGACGCTATTTCCCAGTGCCTTTATTGAGTAGAGCCACTGGAGTGATCCCTAGGGTGAACTTTCTATTACCCATCCACTCATCAATATTTCTCTTGAAGACGGAAAGTGAGGTGCTCTGCTTGACATGTATGGGAAGTCTATTCCAGAGCATGGGCAGTCTCTGGGTTATGAACCTGTCCTCCTGCATGTTCTGTTGATTGTGGTAATGAGGTTGAGGTCTCTGGAGTGTATGGTGTGGAGGGATTTCTTTAGGTGTAGCATTTCTAACAGAGCTGGGTCAGACATGGCTTTGTAAGTCAAGCAGAGATCGCCTCTTAGTAGATTATATGAGAATGAAAAAAGCTGGAGCTTTTGAGTCTGTCCATGTAGGACATGTGTTTGAGGTCTAGGACCCTCTTTGTGAGATACTTCTGTGGCCTCTAAAGCTGTTGAAGGTGTCTAGTGAGGTACATGCCAAATGGGGCATTATACTCTATGATTGGTCTAATGAGGGAAGAGTAGAGAGAGAGAGAGATGATAACCTCTTTCTTCCTGGATGCAAAACCCTTGGTAATGAGATGTGCCACATAGGCCTTTTTGACCAAAGTGACAATGTGGTGATCGAAAGAGAGGTTACTGTCAACCTGTGTTCCCACATCTCTTATAATGCCTTCAGTGTTTAGTGGACTACCATCAATGTGGTAACTTCTGGGAACTGAGTTTTTCCCAAAGGTAATGACAGACACATTTTTTGGCATTGAGCTTAAGGCCATGGCTTTGATACCAGTCGTTTGTCTCAGTGAGGCCTTTCTGTAGAATGTCTGCATCACTTGGGGAGTTCATAATAGCTCCCAGCTTGCAATCATCAGTGAACTTGGTCAGCCAAAGTCCCCACGTGTTAGCCTGGACTTCTAAGTATATGCCAAACAGGAGAGAACCCAGGATCGATCATTGTGGGACTCCACTCATGACTGGTTGGCAGTCTGACTTGGAGTCTGCTACTTTCACACTGTGGGATCCATCTGGGAACCAATTTGCAGCCCATCTAGTGATATAGGGGTTGATGCCTAGTTTGGTGAATCTATCTATAATTCCTGAGTGGGGAATGGTATCAATTGCCTTGTCCAGATCGAGGTAGGCTGTATGAATTACCTTGCCTTCATCCACAGCTCTGGTGACTGACTCAAAGAAGTCCACCAGGTTGAGCAGGCATGATCTACCCTTCATGAAACCAAACTGCGTTGGGTCCAGAGTTTGGAGATTTCCTATAGCCCTGTTAATTAGGTCTATGATGATGTGCTCCATAGCCTTACATATCAGACTTGTCAGGCTGATGGGGCGATAGTTCCCAGGGTACGTAGTCGCTCCACCTTTATGGAGAGAGATGACTATAGCAGTGCACCATTCAGAATGGACAAAGCCTTAGGTGAGGCTGTGATTAAACAGGGCACACAGGTGTGGTGCCAGTTCATTTTGCAGTTCATGTAGAACACTGCCAGGGATATTGTCGGGTCGTTACTAAGACTTCTTCGTTTTTCACTTTTACTGTTATCTATAGTGCTCTTGACACGAGAAAAAATGTATTTTATGTGAATGACTTAGCTTTTGAATCTGCTGACCCACTTATGTGCAGTATCACTAATAAACTCTCCCTTAACACGACTGGCTTATTGCCCCTGGTGTGTCAATCCATTACTCAAAAATAAAAAATATTTATGCTATTAAATACCCCTGACCAAATTATCTAAGCAAACCATTAGCACCCTAATCTTTTCATCAGCTAAAACTCAATTTGATCAATTCAAAAACCTAGGACTCTTGAAAGGTCCATCCCCATCTTCAGAATTGAAGAATCAAATATTTCCTACATAAAGAACACAAGAAAATGCTAGTAAATTCTCTTCTACCAATACTAAATTGTCTTGTTCCAGTAACTTTACATTAAACTAACTCACAGTCCAATAATGTCTTAAGCACTGCTGCTACTTCTGCACATCACTCAAAGATGACCATCTATGTACCACCCTCTCTAAACATTCGACCCATAAAACTCAAAGCTCAATATCAATTTTGTGCTCTTCTATACAAAGTTCTATTCCTCAACTGCTGTCCCACACTTGAATACAATCTAAATCTTAAAGCCCACAAAAGCACATACTTACAAAATATCATGTAACTACACAATTAACACCATCAAGCTTCCCACGAATGCTTACCCTCCACTTCAAATTCACTGCTGCGGCCTCCAGACTCTAGAATTCTTTTACACATAACTTTATGAATGAGCCTACTTTATCTTTCAAAAGAAGACTCAAGGGTCAGCTAATCATTCTATCGGCCTGGACTGGCTATAACCTCTTCTAATATTTCACTTATTCTAGCAGTTACACCAATTCAGTAGTACCTAAGAACCTTACTGCTATTAAGATATACTCAATAATACGTTACTCTGACACAAAGGCTGTGCTTTCAGTAGTACACAGTTTATACCATATGCATATAATCAAAAAAGTTATCAGGATGGCCTTTATTTACCTCTACTTGTCTATACATCAAGTGGCAGATGACAAAATTGTACAGATAATAATGTATTATTTACAGTCATCGGGTATAAACGTACTATTTCTATATGCGTACACTTTAAAATTTGGCATATATCACAATGTCTTCATAACTTTAACAAGTGGGGACACCTGTAGGCCCTGTCCAATAATCCAGACAAATTAATTTATAAATAATGTAAATAAATAATATAATAACTATAATACATGGAATGCTGAAATTATTCCAAATTCTGGGAAAAAACAATCTTGTTAAGCACCATTCTGACATCAGAAAGAGGTTTAACCAGTTTTGGTTAAACTCTAGTCTCATGCAACAGAATAAAAGCAGGCAGTAAAGTTATGCACTATGCTCACCCTGCAGCATAACAGGAACCGAGAAGCTAATAGCTGTAAAAGCTGTTAGACACATCTCTGGTGGACAAACAAAAAAATGTATGGCAGCACAAAGTCTCAGCTTTTAAAGCCATTTGTTCCTCAGACGGACACTTCACTTCTGTCTATGTGGCCACACTTAAGTCAAAGTTGTGCAACATGTCACACCCCTACCCATTTTCTCCTACTAACTGGAAATACATGGAACAGATAAAGCTCCATACACTACAAAGATATACAGTCGGTTCTCTCCAGTCATAATTTTTAATATGTGCTCTCAACATGGATATCAAGATTTACATAATGAGCTTTGCTACACTCGAGGGTAATTTCTTGCCATGCATGTCTTGAACACATTTTATTTTATTTTATTTTACATTTGTTGACTGGGCTAGTCTAGCTGGATATATGTCCATTTTCAGTAGAGGCCCGGGGAGATAAGCTCCAAACAGTTCAAAATAAGTTCTCATCAAAAGTAATACATGTTTATAATGCAAATACATTCACAGTAAAGGAGATAAACAAACTTTAACTGGTCACATATTAATAATGTATAAAAATGCACAGTATTAGACTTGACTTAGTATAAATACAATTACAAATAAGCATTCAGAAAGAATAATAGCATAATGTACAGTAAGTGTAGATAAAAAGAAAATTAAGAGAAGTAGCAGTTACGTAATACATCTAGTAGTAAAACATGTCCAATAATTTTTTTTTTTTGTGATACAGTACTAATACTATGATGGAGAAGTGGATCAATAGATGTTAAGATGAAGTAAAAGCAGGGTTGAATCAAGTATCAAGAGCTAGTTGGTCAGTCAGGGTTCGTACATGGGCACATCCAATGTGTTTTGAGGAAGAACTTTAGGTTCTTTTTCAAAAGAGTTATAGAGGGAAGTGTAGAAAGTTCGGAGGGAAGCAGGTTCCAGGTTTTTCCAACAGTATTAGAGAAGAGAGAGTCTCCGGCCTTATTGTTTGCTTTGTCGATATTTACAAGAAGATTTTCTGAGGATCTAAGAGACTTCAGGTTATTGTACAGGTGAATAAGAGTAGATAGTATGGGTGTTTTGGCAGGTTGATAAAGTAACTTATGGGCGATGGCTAGTTGATTAAATTTCAGCTGCTGCTGTAATTCAAGCCACCCTAGTTGCTTTAGATTAATACAGTGGTGGGTTCTGAAAGGGCTACCTGTGGCAAACCTGGCTATATTATTGTAGGAGTGTTCTACTTTCTTAAGGTTATTTTTTGAGAGATTAATGAATATGGGTGAGGCATAGAGAAGGGTAGAGATTAGGTGGGAGTGGGCAATAGTTATTCTAGTTGCAGGAGTAAGGAAGGGTTTGATTCTGTAAAGAGAGCCTATTTTTTTTATTAACAGTTTTCAAAGTGTTGCTGATATGGGTGTTGAAGTTAAGGTTGTTGTCTATGGTGATACCTAGCAGTTTGGTAGTAAGATCTTGGGATATAGGCGTACCATTTTTAGATGATACAGCAAAGTCTATTTGGGGGGATTTACTAGTAGGTGTGAAAAGGAGGAGTTTAGTTTTTTGGGTTAAGTAAGAGACAGCGTTGTGTAAACCACTGTTCTACAGAGTTAAATGTGTGTTGTGTCAGGGAGTGAAGTTCAGATACAGATGTGGCTGAGCAAATAAGTGTGGAGTCGTCTGCGTATTGTATGCATGTAGCTTGGGGAACTACTTGGTGAAGGTCATTGATGAATAAAGTAAACAGGAGAGGGCCCAGTATGGACCATTGAGGGACACCAATGTTAACAGGTAGATGGGTAGAGAGAGTGGAGTTCCAGAGTACAGCTTGATGTCTGTTATTTAAGTAGGACTGGAACCATTTTATAGCTAGTGTGTCAAGTGACAGAGATTTAAGAATATGTATGAGTATTTGGTGATTAACCATGTCAAAAGCCTTGGACAGGTCTAAGAAAAGTGCAGAGGAAAGCATGTTAAGGTTACGTTTTTTGTTGATGGTGTCCGTAAAGGAAAGGAGGGCAGTGTTAGTGCACATACACTGCTTATGATCTGAGACTCAGTCATAATAGTCCATTATAATAATAACAATAATATAAAAATAAACATGACCACTAATATGAAAATGGTGATATTCTTTCAACCTCTTCTCATTCAGCAGAGAACAACTCCGGTGCATGTTGCAGATCAATGCCAATCAAGACATAAAAAAACAACATCCGCAAACAATTAAAATGAGACTCAGATATTCTCAAGCAGAACAAGTTCTTACCTTCATAAACAGCACAGACAGAAGGGGAAGCAAGGCATCCTTGACAGAATCATGTGCTAATCCTGAATGTTTGTTTTCCCAACAAATGATCCTATGAAAGTAATGCTCAATGACAACTAATCAATAACACAACACACAATCTGACTGCAAATAATAAAATAAAAGTTTGTGTATGTGTGCTGGCCCTCTGTAGGCATAACTCTTGCTCTTCAAATACAGGGACGAATCATTACTGGAAGACCTTCCAGAACAGAAATGGATAATGTTAATGGAGACATCTTAAAAATGGATCTAATCTCTTAACCAGTTTTGGAAGCCATGCATTTCAGGAGTTCCTCAAACTATTTCAAACTCTCAATATACTAGTACTTCTCCACCCTGGTTGACAACATATTGTACAATATCTTGCCCTCCCCGAGTAAGGGGTTGGTTGAACTGAAACCTCTGAAGCTAGCCAAAAGTCATTTCTAAAGCCTCACCAACTCCCCACTTACCTAGGCCTTTGTTTCAGTAATTACCAAAACTGCTGCCTTTGTTTGTTGGTATTAATCAGTCAAATTAGGAGTCACTGTTCCCCAGTCACACTGTGATGAAGGCTTATTTCTTTAACCTACTGGTTTCTTCTACCACTAGTGTCCAACAGCAGGTCCAAGGATTAACTTCAAGGTAAGTGTTGGCCATCTCATAGCCACATATCTCGCCAGCTTCCTTAATCCCTGAAGTCTTGGACAGTGCCATTAACACACTATGTTCCTCACCTCCACAGGTATACAGAGATGTTCATCTCAAAGTGAGAGTTTAGCTCAACTTACACATAGCAGCATCAGAGAGATATTTGCAAGGCACTGTCACTACATGTTTGGGTTATCCGAGTTTGTTCAGGGCCTGTCTTAGCTCAGTATACCAACTCATCACCAGATGTTATAAGTTGATGGTTCAGTACCCCTCCTGACAAAGTATCCGAGCCATACAACCAGATGTCCAATGATATGACTACAAAATCCAGTATCATCTTTCTGCCTGAGGTGTTTAGATGTCATGCACATTCACTTGAATTGTTCCAAAAGAGTTTATAATGGACAATCCAGGAAAACCACAGAAGTCTAAACACAATTCACCACTTGCGTTTAGATCAGGTAGTTCATTCCACCCAATCACATCATTCTTAATGAAAAAAATGGTGCTCCAACAGAACTACAGAATCAGCAAGTGGAGCTTTCTGAGCATTGTGTCCATGATATCTAAGAAAAATAAAAACTACACATTCATGTTAGATGTACATGCACAAATATAGACAGAATTTTTCCTTGTATAAATAAAAATCACAATTAAATTACTCTCTCTTTACTGGTATAAACTTTAACTGTGTCATCCCCCAAGTTGGGAGCTTTCAAGTATTACCTCTGTCCAGAGCTATTTCTCAGGATGAGGGAATGCAAGAGGGCCCCCTCCCCCACTTGAGAACTATGGTTAAAGAACAAATGCAACATGGAAAGGTAAGATTTAATCTCACTAGTAGTTTTCTCTCTCCCACAAAACCACCAGCTCTACATCCCAAGAACTGCAGCGATGTTCCATGATCCCACAGTTTCTATATCGAAGATTTAGGGTTAACACACCTCTTAAGCACTAAGCACAAGAAATCTGGAGAAAACCAAAAATGCTGGGGTTTACAAAGGCCCAGAATAGGGTCAGATTTTAAATATTCCTCTTATAAGCTTAGAAAGCTTGTATAACAACATATATTATGTTAACATGCATTTTCTAATGGATGTGAAATCTGAAACTCAAACGCCTGTCATAATTTAATGACTTCAATCCTTAGTGATCTGCCAGAAAACCACAAATGTTAGCAGGAACAGACCAAAAATATGAGAAAAAAAATATGGACAGTTGAGAGGTATGAGGGTGTTATGGGACAAGACCAGCGTATTAAAAATGTATATTAATTTCAGTTTATTAACGATGCTATAATATGATTCTTAAAAAAAAGCAAATATAATTTGTATGCAGGGCTGGGAAAAATACAGCTTCATAAGCTACAGTATTACTGTTCTTTTCAAACTACATTCTGGTATGTAATAAGAGAGAATAGTACGTGTTGCATGAAGTGAGGCATGTAGTTATTACAAAAAGGAATTTGTTAGCCTGACTCTTCCAGGCTAGGAGTGAGTTGTTGCTAGGGCAGGTTTGAAACATCCAAGGTCAGAAACAAGACCCCCTGGAAGCAGGTGAATCATGAAGTCTGAGGCGAAAATCACAAAGGATAAGGACATTTGCAAAGTTTTCTATAGGACACAGTCAGTATAACATAACGAAATTGCATAAGCAGCTTGATAAGAAAATGTATAAAATTACAGTTTTTGTATGTAAAGTAAAAATGCTTCATCAAGGGTTATGAAGACCGACTTCCAGCGCTCTAAAAATAAAATTTCTGTTTGCACATCCTGAAGTGTTGTTCCTGACTAAAGGCATATAAGGTAAATTCTTAATGTTATATATTTATGATTTTAATAACAGTTTGGTGCCGTTCTCTGGATCTGAACTTTGGTATTGCTGCAGGGCAGTTCTGGAATAGGACCCATCACAGATTTTCTGTGAATTCCACACTGCTTTGCATGAAATAGTCAGAGACTCAGAAGTGCAGCTATTTAGGGTGTGCAACATACTAGTCTTGGCAGGGGAATCGTTTTGTAAGGGGAAAAAGATTGGGTTGTGTTTTTTTTTCCTTCTTTCTTTTTTTTTATAGACAATTTAAGTGCATGACTATGTTTGTAGTACAAGTGCATGACTGTGTTTGTAGTATAAGTGCATGAGTGTGTTTTTGTTTGACTGAGTGGTTGTAAGATATACAAGTAATAGTGGGAGGACCCCACAGTAAATGAGTAGAGTAAAAGTAAGTGCACATACAGTAAAGGACAAATTAACACAAGGAGGTGCCTTGTGTCGAGTGCGGTACCCTCAGGATTGAAAGGGAAGAAGTATGAGAATGTTTTTATTCTGTCAATGTATGAATGTATGAGAGAAAGAAAAGAAAATGTTAAAAGCTAAAAATAAAGTTAAAAGAAGTTCATGAGCCCACCGCATGACTGGGACGTAGACTGTAAAGTTAAAACAAGTTCATGAGCCCACCTCATGACTGGGACGTAAGCTGTAAAGTTAAAACAAGTTCATGAGCCCACCGCATGATTGGGAAGTAGACTATACAACAAGTTCATGACCCCATAGCATGATTGGGACTTAAACTATGTACTGTTAGAACAAACTCATGAGCCTACTCCATGACAGGACATAGAGGTATGCATTGTTAAACTATATTCATGAGCCCAAAAGCACGCTGGGACTTAACAGTGTGATTGTGTGAAAGTACCCTCAGAGGGTCCAAAAGAGTGGCCAGTTCTGGACACAGTAACTATCCACCCCATTATCCTGACCGCAATGCTGGAGCTGTTGAGCTCGCGCAGGGACAAAAGCAAGGGGGTGCTGTGGGAAAAGGCTGATTGGAACCTCTCCTCTGTTGCTGCACGCCGACAGTCTTCCTACCTTTCCCTCCCTGTACGGTGTGTGGATTACTACAGTTCTTTTCTGTCTTTGGAACTGCCAGGATTCAGGAGTTGAAAGGTAAGCCTAACATTTTTATTACTGATTTATAAAATAAGAAAAATGGGAGTAAAGATAAGCAAGCAAGATCAAATCCCTGAAAAGGGAACACCTGCATATTTTATGTATTTTAACTATGGGAAGGAAAGTTGTAAATATCTGCATGACTGGTTTCAGCTTACTAAGGATTGTGCTGGGGTATTTCCATTAAATGGAACTTATGATAAGACTAAATTGCTGACATTGAAAGGCGTTTTGGAAGAAAAGAAAAGCAAAGTAAGTGGAGAACAAATGACAGCATTTTATTCTTGGTACAGTGAAGCACTTAAAAGGGAAAAGGAGTCAGCATTAAGAGGGCTGCAGGATTTTAATAAGAAATTGTTGCAACAAGTAAAAGAGGTTAAAAAGGCAGTACAGTCCAGTAAAAAGGGATCCCTTTATCCTGTCTTAACAGGTTTGGAACAAACTGAAGATGGCCATAAAGCAGAAACTTCTGAAGAGGACGATAATCCTCCAGTAGCTACTGCACCTCCACCCCCATATGCACCAGTATGTGTACCTCCTGTACAAGACTCTGTTGTTTTACAGACCTCTACCTTTCGGTCTGCTGTCCATTGGACACCCAGTTTGCGTGATACTGGTACATCTCAGACTGGTTCCCCTGTTCAATCTACATCTTCTGAACAGGCATCTGCAGTCGAGGGGGTTCTTCCTATCCTTTTCAGATAGCTTCTACTTCTCAAACAGGGGCAGTAGTATTTGACACTCCTGTATCTCACCATACGCTCTCATATGACAGGGTACAACAAGAGATTACAACCTCTGGAGGGGATCTATTGGCACCTCTCAGGGAAATGTTTGGGGTTAACAACAGGGAACTTTGTTCATAGTCCTTGGACCCCTGCTGATTTGCATACTATCTCTAAAAATTTTCCAAATATTAGAGATGATCCATTAAAATTCAAAGAAGAATTAAAACCTATAATAGAATGTTACAATCCTATTCTGACGGATTTAAATCAACTGCTGAGGGTAGTTACTTCAGACGAAATTAAGAAAGCAGTTACTGGAAAAGGCTGAAATAACAGATTTCACTCTCATAGGAAATGCATTAACAGATAAACGAACAGCACTGTTAAACAAGATTACGGATGTGTGTCAAGTTAGGACTGACAGGTCTAAAATACAGGCATGTAAACAAAATAAAGGGGAAGCCCCTGCAAACTATTTGAGTCACCTTTAAACAGTATTTGCTAGACATTTAGGAATACCAGACCCAGAAGAGCAAGATAAGCCAGCTATAGCAGCAGCCTTTGTGCAGGGTCTGGAAGCCCCTGTACAAAATCAAATAAAGTCATAGACTGGCAAGGAAAGGACTTAGAGTCTTTATTAAGAGCTGCAAATCACTGTACAGAGTTTCAGAAAAAACAAAGGAAGGATACTGAGGATACGCTGTTAACTTTACAAATTAGGCAAATGGAAAACCCAAGGGGTCGAGGTAGAAGCAGGGGAAGGGGTAGAGGAATTGCTAGAGAATTTAGCAAAAGTGTTGGTCGAGGGGAACAAGGTGCAGCTGGTTGGCAACGAGCTGGCAGTGCCCTCCACTTCATCTAATATATCTTGCTTTAACTGCATAGAAGCAGGACATTGGAGAGGGGAATGCCCACATAGGCAAATGCAGAGAGTCCAAGACACTTGGAATGAGTGGCAACCAGATTATAATAATGCAGTTTTTCCTCCACCACCTCCTCAGATTGGAAGGAGTCAGGAAGCTCCATACTGACTTGGTCAAAAAAAATAAAACAGAAGGGAATCTTCACCCTCTACTGCCAACAGATCAAAATGGGTCCCACGTTAAGATGAAAATAAATTTAAAGAAAACCCCAATTCTGGTGAACACTGGAGCTACTAGGACAGTGCTAAAAACTACTTCAGATAGTCGAATACCAGTATCAGAGCATAAAGTAAAGGCAGTTAAAGTAACAAATACTACGGTTACGTATCCTGTTTCAGAACCCATCCCCATTTCTTTAGGTCCGATTGAAGAAAAGCATTATTTTCTTTTGAGCGCTACTGCACCAGTAAACCTACTAGGAAAAGATTTATGTAAGCTGGGTTGTACTATTTACTGTAACCCAGAAGGGGTGTAACTAAATGTTCCAACAAAATCAGAGGGCGAAGTATTGGCAGTTTTAGCAGAAGCTGAGGAACAGCCTGCTGAAAGCATACAGGCAGATGAGTTACTACAGCAGGTGCCTGCCAACTTGTGGGCTAAGCATGCAAATTAAGTAGGTATACTGAAATCAGCAGAACCAGTAAAAATAAAATTAAATCCATCAAAACCACTCCCCAGAGTTCCACAACATCCACTAAAGCCAGAAGCAGAGCAGGAAATCAAACCTGTAATTCAGTCTCTAATACAGCAAGGAATAATAATACCAGCTAAAAGCCCTTGTAATACTCCTATTTTTCCAGTGAAAAGCCAGGAAAGGATACTTATAGATTTGTACAAGACTTAAGGGCTGTAAATCATGCAGTACTACCTACTTTTCCTGTTGTTCCAAATCCAGCAAAAATACTGAGTTGCATACCACCTACAGCTAGTTACTTTTCTGTGATAGATTTATGTTCAGCATTTTTTTCTACACCTATTCACCCTGACAGTCAGTTTCGGTTTGCTTTTACTTATCAGGGACAGCAATATACATGGACATGGTTGCCACAAGGATATACTGAATCTCCTTCATTATTTTTCTCAAATTCTAAAAAATGACATTTCTGGGTGGGTCTGTTAGTATAATATGTAGATGATTTGCTAATAGTATCAGAAGCCTTTCAGCAATGTCAGCAGGATACATTGCATCTTCTGACTATCCTTGCAGAAAAGGGACACAGTGTCCAGAGAAAAACTACAACTGTGGTCATCAAAGGCACGTTATCTTGGTCATTTAATACCCCAGGGTAGCAGGCAAGTGTTACCATCGCGTATTGATGCAATATCTAAGGCCCCACAACCGACTACTGAGAGACAGCTTAGGGCTTTCCTAGGTATGACAGGATACTGTAGACAGTCGATCCCTAAGTACACAAGAAATGCCAAACCTTTGACAAATCTTTTAAAGCAGGATACACCACCAGAGCCTCTCCTTTGTAATAGTGAAGAGGAAAATTCATTTCCGAACTTGAGGCAAGCTTTAGCTACTGCCCCAGCTTTGGGGTTACCAGCTTATAATAAACCTTTTATTTTAGTTTGTCATGAAAGAAATGGATTTGCTCAAGGAGTACTTGCACAAAAACATGGGGACGGCTATCATCCATTGGCTTATTATAGCATAGCACTCAACTCTGTTGCAAAAGGGTTTCCACCTTGTTTAAAGGCAGTTGCCACTGCTGCCATGCTAGTTAATCTGGCACAATCGCTGGTGCTTGGGCATGATCTCACATTAGCTGTCCCTCATTCTGTTTCATCTCTTTTACTTAAAATTAAAACTCAACCACTCTCGACTGCACGTCCAACTAGATATAAACTTGCACTTCTTTCCGATCCATCTATTTCTCTGTTCCGCTGTCCTGTTCTAAATCCTGCATCTCTGTTGCTTACTGCTGAGGATCGTGAAGAGCATGATTGTGTGTGTGTAACTATTTCCTTTCTCCTAGGGAGGACTTAAAGGATACTAATATACCCAATGCTGACATGCACCTGTTTGTGGATAGCTCCTGTGGAAGAGATCAAACAAAAAAGTTGATCTTGGGAATAGCAATCTGCACTGAAGAAACAATATTGTTGCAACAAAGATTAGAGGGTGTTCACTCTGCTCAAATAGCTGAGCTAGTGGCTTTGCAAAAAGCCTGTGAGTTAGCCAAAGACAAGGTGGCCAATATTTTTACAGGACAGCCTTTATGCTTTCGGGGTGGTACATGATTTTGGGCAACTTTGGAGAGAGAGGGGGGTTTTGGACCTCTTCAGGAAATCAAATTAAAAATTCAGGGTACACAAAATCATTGTTAAATGCACTTTTCTTACCTAAAAAGCTGTCTGTAATCAAATGTTGTGCCCATTAAAAGGGCATAGATGCTGTAACAAAGGGCAATAATTTGGCAGACCAAGGTGCTAAATAAGCAGTAAAAGATTGTTGTAAAGATCTGTGCATGTTAACTATGACAAACTCCAACAGTAATGATGTGTTTAATTTTAAAAAGTTGTCAGCTTTTCAAGCTGAAGCATCATAGGGAGTAGTTCTGAGGTGGCTGACGGATGGATGTAGAAAATCCTCTGATGGCATATAGCGACATCTGGACGTCCGACTGGTGGCACCTGCCTCTTTGCTACCTTATCTGGCAAGGGCATACCATCTACCGGCCCATACAGGTAAGACAGCTTTATTTAATCAAATTACCAGAAGTTGGTATGCCCCTCATAACATAAGCAAACATGCCAACAGCAAATCTGCATGTTTACCTCCACCCTGGAGACCTTTTGTTAATATAGAGCTGGATTTCATCCAGATGCCTAAGACTAATAATTTACAATTTATTTTGGTGGCAGTGTGTATGTTCTCAGCATGGGTGGAAGCTTACCCATGTCGCAAAGCTGATGCAGTCACAGTTATTAAAAAATTATCTGATTATATACCGAAATTCGGTATACCCAGCATTGTTAACAGCGACCAAAAAATTAATTTTAATAATAATTTGTATAAAGAGTTATGTAAAGCTTTTAATATCAAGTTGAGCCTTCACTGTCCCAACCATCCCCAGTCATCTGGATTAGTAGAAAGGGGTAAACAGGACCCTTAAAAATAAAATTTCAAAGATTTGTGCTAAAACCCATTTAAAGTGGCCCAAAGCCCTTCCCTTAGTATTAATGAGTATGCGGGCCTCACTAAATGCCACCAAAAAATAAACTGAGCCCATATGAAATATTAATGGGGAGACCCATGACCTTCCAGCTACCCCTCAAGTGGGAAATGCCGATTTAACTTTGTCAGATGATGCTATAATTTCTTACTGTAGGAGACTCCTCAAAATTTTGTAGCAATATCATTGAACAGTAAGAGCAGTGTTACCAAGGCCTCCTGACCAGTCCTGTCATCAACTACAACTGGGTGATTGGGTATATGTGAAAGTTTTTCAGAGGAAAAACTGCCTGAGCCCGAGGTGGAAGGGGCCTTTTCAGGTCCTGCTCACCACTTTTGACTGCAGTTCACTGTGCAGGACTACCAACGTGAATCCATTCATCTCACTGCAAAAAGACTTGTTGTGTGGGGACCCCTGACAAATTATTGCAGGCAACAGAGGGAACTTGACGTATGACAGATAAATTATCTGCCCAGTGAGAAGGTCAGCTTCAGTAGCAGTCCATGATAAATCCAGTGACAACAGGTACTTTTGCTTTGTTTCTGCTGCTGTTCCCTTCTGTCGAGAGAAAACAGTTTCTTGCTGGTCCTTCGGCAATATGCCAAGGATCTAAACAAAACAAACTGCTGAATATGTTCGCATATACCTCATCATTCTAAGGCAGGGATTCCTATGATTCCCATCCCTGCATCACAGGTCTCATCTGAAAAGGACCTTAATGACATCAGCTTAACCTGGCATAATGTAACTTTTTCAAAGGTTGTGCCTCCAACTTGCAACCACATATCATGAAGACACGTGTTATGCCAGAAATGGGACTGTACCAGTATGAAAATGCAAATGTAATGACACCAGGCATAAAGGTGTGTTAGACTCTTTGCACTTAAAAAGCTATGACTGGGGGCGTGGCATGGGCATAAGTGACCGTTACTACATCTGTGGTGATCGTGCCTACAAACTGGTCTGGATGTTGCTTTGTAGGCTATACTACTCCTGCTATTCAACATTTTGAACACCCACCAGCAGGTAAACTGAGAAATAAGTGGGCAATCCACTGGACAGAGCAAGTATTTTCAGTTTTTAATCCTGGGTATGGCATGTAAAGGAGAATGCTTGAAATCACCATGCTTGCTCAAATTCTACAGGAGGTGGCCAACGAAACTTCACATCACATCAGAATGGCAAATCAAAAAATGACTAAAATGCAAACTGTGGTGTTACAAAACTGAATGGCACTTAATATAATGCTTACTGCAAAAGTGGGGGGGTCATGTGCCCTCATAGGGAGTCACTGCTGTTCATATATTAGTGACTATTATGATGAACAGGAAAAACTTGAAAATTTCATGGAACAAAGGGCCAAACAGTTGGACAGCACATCCAAAAATTGGACACTTTGGATTGTTGGGCAGTATTTTTGGTAACCTGGAAACTAGCAAAATCCAGGGTATTGTCATTGTACTTTTTATTATATTTGTGATCATTTTGGTATTTTCTATTCTAAAGGCTGTGGTTACAAGATGTTTAACCTCACCTGCACAAAAAATGTCACTGCATGCACAAATCAATGACAGTTCTATTTTGTCAGAAATTGATGATAAATATTATGATGCTGAGGCGTATTTTATCAAGTTAAAAAAAATTTAAATATAATTATATGTATGGCATGACACATAGTGTCAGAGGGAGGAAACTGTTATGGGACAAGAGCAGCTTATTAAAAATGTATATTAATTTCAGTTTATTAATGAGGCTATAATATGATTGTCAAAAAAAAGCAAATATAATTTGTATGCAGGGCTAGGAAAAATGCAGCTTCATAAGCTACAGTATTACTGTTCTTTTCAAACTGCATTCTGGTATGTAATAAGAGAACAGTACGTATTGCATGAAGTGAGGCATGTAGTTATTACAAAAAGGAATTTGTTAGCCTGACTCCTCCAGGCTAGGAGTGCATTGTTGCTAGGGCAGGTTTGAAACATCCAAGGTCAGAAACAAGACCCCTTGGAAGCAGGTGAATCATGTATAGGAAGGTGTTCATGTGAAGTCTGAGGCAAAAATCACGAGGGATGAGGACATTTGCAAAGTTTTCTATAGGACACAGTCAGTATAACGTAATGAAATTGCATGAGCAGTTTGATAAGAAAATGTATAAAATTACAGTTTCTGTATGTAAAGTAAAAATGCTTCATCAAGGGCTATGAAGACGTACTCCCAGGGCTGTAAAAAATAAATTTCTGTTTGCACATCCTGAAGTGATATTCCTGACTACAGGCATGTAAGGTAAATTCTTAATATTATGTATTTATAACTATAACAAGGTTTAATCCTTTTTGCTCTAACCTGCACTTGACTGGTGTCCTTCCCCCAATCTCTGCCCATTACCTTGCAGGTGAGGACGGCAGCTCACACAGTGGCTCCATGCAGCTTATTCAGGTGCAGCTTGAATGGTCTATATAGGTCACCACTACACAACTGCAGGTGAATACCACCCAAAGGCTCAACTCCAGAGGTAGGCCTTGTTATCCCTGTTCCAAATCAGACTCTCCGATTCTTTAAGGTTCCATAGGGGTGTCCAGGATCACTGTATGTCAACTCTTTTCAAAACAACCTGCCAAAGGTGCCCCTATCAGCAGAATAAATCTCTACACAATAAAGTTCCAAGGATCATAAGGGGTTACAAACCCCTCAATCACGAAAAAAGTCACCACTCCAGGAAAAGAATTCTCACATTGAAAATTAAGTCATAAGCAAAATAAAACATTTCTGTTGCCTAGTTTCAAGGCTATGCACAATACCAACACTGATTTGACAATGCTACTTCAAAATACTGCCTTTATTTTAGTAGGCAACATCACAGAAGTATCACATAGTCATTTTATGGTTGAAACACCTAAACCCTTCCAAATGCAGAAGTTATGCTCCTGAACCTTTCTGCGCAACACAGTCCAATAACTTCACATTCTTTTTCCCAAAAAAATACAGTACTTTTATTTTGTCTCGTTATCCTGAAATGGGTAGTCACTTCAAAGATCTATGCCTAAAATACAGGTTTTTATATCCAAAAGCAAATTCTATGCTACGTTGCAAAATTACCTGCTGGGTTACACACAAATGTGTTTGTTACTTATATTTATGACATAGCTGCATAAAACTGCAGTGTTGAGGTTACAGCAGAGGAGCAAATGGGTCCATCAACTACAGATGGACTGATGGTTGGTAAGTAGTGGGAGATTTTGAAAAAAAATATTAAAAGTAATGTTATGACAGTACTTATGGTATTAAAGTCTGTCAATCGTCCGACTTTCTTCCCATTCACATCAATAACAATGGCATTATAGATCCCCACAGGTCTGACCAGCCACCCATGTGTTTCTAGCCCCACTGAAATACTGACACCTGGCCGAGATAAATAAATGGATTCTGATGTTTATCAGAAGGTGCAATATCACCACAGGTCACAACTAGGTTTCCGCACCCACATAAATAATGAAGGAAGAAATATCTGGTCTTGTTTCTGCAACAAAGTACATGTGCAGCATGAACACATTAGGCCAGGGAAAATGAGGTAAAAAATTCAGAATCTACACAAATGCTTAAAGTGGAGCTGTTTTTAAACAAATGAAATACACAGAAAAAAGTGTGGGGATGCCCATGATACACTTAAAAATCCTTAACTATCTTGAAAAGGCCTGAATCTGTTCCTAATAATGTGTCTGGAACAAAAGAAATCTCAGTGCTACCACAAGATTCTGTAACAGATTTCAACTAGCAGCTCTGGTGCTTGATGTGCCAGGTAGCAAGGGTGGGACTGAGTACATTTAAGCTTGACTATCCTTAACAAAGTGATTGGGGTTTCTGCTTGCAGCAGTGTACTTAACAGTGGAGACTACCAGGTATCTCCGGCAGTAAAGTATGTTACCACTTGTTCAGTAGCAAGGGGTTGACTGATTGGATGGTTTGTTCAGTGTGGCGATGTGCTGTACGTCACAATGACATTCTGACAGGGTAGCATTTTAACTTTCCCTGCACCAACTAAGCCCCACCTTTATTAGTTATGCATACAAGTAATCTCCTCCAGACAACTTCCACTGTATTCTTTGGAGAGAGTATCTGTGTAAGAGGGACTGAAAAATATGCTCTTACCCTGGGCAGGAAGGCCACTTGCTGCAAGGCTCATGGCATGATTCTGCCTCCACCTACAGAAGGAGAAAAAATGGACCTATAGGGCAAAGATCAGCAGACAGGGATATAGCGTCAAAAGCTAAACATACAAAAAAATCAGTAACAGACGCTCACCATCAGATGGATTAGTGGTTTTGGTTAAATCATCTATTTTGCTTACAAGGAAAAAGAAAAAAAAAAACAACTACTACGTGCTCCTTATTCTCACCTATGACCAAAGTGAAACAAGTATTGTTGAAGTGTACTGTTTATAGTTAAGCCACACACATTACAAGGAGGATTACTGCTAAACAGAAAAGGTCATGTGGAACTAAAATAGTCTGTAAGTAACTGTTCAAGCCTTATTCATGTTACTCTATGTGCCTAAGAACTGCTTGTAAAAACAATGCGGCACAGACGTATTTGTGTCTTTTAAATACATAACTCGTTGCCTAGTGATAATTTTTGTTATACCAACAGCAACAGACTGTGTTCTGCTAGAAGTGCTGTTACAACTGAATTTTAGTTCATGATGCTGTTATATTAATATAATAGCTACTTGCTTAGACTGCTGGTCATGAAGTAGAAAGGCTACACAGTCAGTAAAGTTTTTTCAAAAGGGGGTGGTGGTGAACTTTTATGTGCAGTGCCTCCTCAAAATAATTCTTTTAAATCCAGTTCACCGACATGAATTCCTGAGAGTGGGTGGTGGAGGAAAACCAGTGTTCTCAGGAAATAATGAAAGATGGCCACCTGCAACAGTATTGTGAGAACAATGGAAGCATGGTGGATGCATAAAGATTATGGGAATTCACATGTACATCATGATGTTATTGCAAGCTGTTGAAAAATCAGAAAGAGAAGCTTTCCCATAGCCTTGTCACATTTCCTTTTGAAAAGAGTAAGAAAAGGGGTGGTTGTTATTATGTGATGCAATGTTGCAACAACTGTATCAAGAAAACATGTGGGTGGAAGGTCAAATCAAGAAAATAGGTGGGTGTAAGGTCAGAAACATGTTGACTCACAGAAGAAAAAGATTTCTGCTCTTTATTGTCTATTTCTTCCTCATCTTTTCTGGCATTCATGTAAAGAAGTGAGATGCTGTAATCATTCCTTAACCTTAAAATTTTGTTTCAGCAACCTTAACCCAGTGCACAATTTAGCTGCAGTGAAAAAAGGGACCTTTCTGTGTAGCACAATTTGACTGCTTTACATTGTCTCAAGTGGAAGGTGATTTGCTTCTCGAGTCTCTTCAGTCATTCACTTTTGCTACCACTCAGATGACCGTTTTTTTCTATTACTACTCTGTTTTATCATTTCAGACCTGTATAGCATCTGCAGTACGTTCAAAATCTCTCAACATTTAACCAGTTCACTATGACAGCTCTTTGCCGGCACCTCAGAATGCAGATTTGCTTCTTTAGAGTTTCAGATTAATAGCTTTGATATGCTTGCTGGTTTCATTTTGAGCTCAGAGTAACTGCTGACCTATAAGCTATACAATGCTGTCTGTAGAAGCGAAAATATATCACTTTGTGGTACAGACAAGCTCACTAATTTGTTTCTGTCCGTTTCTTTCAGGTGGGATAACAATTTATTGAACCAGAGGTGAGTATGGACAAGACACACTGTACTTGTTCAACAAGTACCAAGGAATTAATTAATTAGTTTTTAACTTAAGTGGATACTTATGATCCTGCCTAATGCCACTACAAAAGACATACAATATAGAATAATTTTATGCAGAACTGTATTAAAACAGCAAAGTACTAGCCATGTTATGTTAAGGACATGATTTCCAACAATAAGTAATCAAATATCATTAATAAAAATAAAATTACAATAACCACAAAAGTACAGTCAAAGTAAAGCACTGTGTTCCTTAGTTCCTTAATAATATGGAATTAAAGTTAAAATACATGAAGAATTATACTACCACCCTGGTGGAACCACAACATTAACAGGCTGTATAACAGAAGGAAGAAAATCATGACAAAAATTATGAGGTACAGCATCCAGCAGGATAAAAGCACTCTCATCAAACTAAAGAAAACTCAGAGGGCAAGTAAAATCTACCAAAGGTAAATTTGGCATCCCTGGTCAAGGACAACCACAAGGCATTCTTAGCTACATCTGCAACCTTAAAGGCAATATACAATTGTGTGCAGAGCTCATTGTAAGTGTAGCCACCTATACTGACCCAGAAGACACAGCAAACCTACTGGCAAACAAATTCAGCTCCAGTTTTACCCCTCTATCCCCAGCAACCTTCCATCAGGAAATACCATCAAATATAACTCCCCCTGCTATCACTAGGGAGCAGGTCCTTAATGCTCTCTCTAAGGCCATGAACACTGCATCAGTGAGCCTGACAATATTCCAGGATGCCTTCTAAATAGCATGAAACATGATCTATCAGGCCCTGTGGAATTGCTGTTTAACTGTAGCCTCCGAACAGTCATCCCTCTGCACAAAGTTGGGTACTCCACAGACCGTGTAAATTATAGACCTATAAGTCTTACTAGTCTAATATGCAAAGCCATGGAAATGATCAATAATGACATAGAAAATCTCCAGACATTGGACCCAATCCAATCTGGTTTCATCAAGGACAGGTCATGCTTACTTCCGCCCGGTGGACTTCTTTGAGAAGGTCACCGAAGTAATGGATTAGGGCGAAATGGTTCACACTGCCTATCTTGAACTGGCCAAGGCATATGAGACAATACCAGACTCGGGTATTATTGATAAACCTAAGAGGTTAGGTACAAACCTGTACGTAACCCAGTGGATAGCCAGCTGACTCACAGACAGGACACAGGAAGTTAGAACTGGGGAGACCACCTCTACAATGAGGCCAGTCATAAGCAGAGTCTCTCAGGGATCAGCCCTGGTACCGTTCCTTTTTGGCATTTATTTCTCTGCAGTCAAGGCCAATGTCAATGGCCTCTGGCTGACTAAATTTGCAGACGATTGCAAGTTAGGAGCTGTCACTGAATCACCTACTAACACAAATGTTCTCCAGGAAAGCCTGTCACAAACAACTGGTGCCAGAGCCACGGAATAAAACTAAATGCCAAGAAATGCATAATATTATCCTTTGGGAAGTCATCCCCCCTGGTAACTATCATATTGACAACACACCCCTAAGAGCTGACCTACTAGTCAGGGACTTGGGGACACACAGACAGTAATCTAGCATTTGACCATCATGTGTTTAAAGTAGCGAGAAAATTATTCTACTTTGTGCAACTTATAAACAAATGTATGGCATCTAAACCCAAGGAAGTCACTGTTCCACTGTACTTGGCATTCATCAAACCTATCATTGAGTACAATGCCCCCTTTGGTATGCACCTAACCAGGCATATCCAACAACTGGAACATCCACAGAGGCTCCTCACAAAAAAAATACAGGGCATAAGTAACATGTCCTATGCAGACCAGCTCAAGTCCCCATCCTTGTATTCAGTCTCCTACAGGCTGCTGAGGGGAAACCTATGCCTGGCATACAAGGCATTGTCAAGACCCCACTCAGATGGACCTCCTGCATATCTTCAAAACAAATGGCACCAGAACTACTCATTCTAAAGGCTTAAACCTTGTCTGTGATATAAATGGGACCTGCTGGAGAAACGAGTATGCATCCTATAGATTACCTCCTTCTCTGGAACAGCCTCCCCATCCATGTGAAGCAGAGTTCCCCCCAACCCAATTTAAGTGCATCTTGGACAACTGGATGGAGAACAGAAAATTAATCCCTGGTCTGACACCTATGTCTCTTAACGGACAAAGGCAGCTGTTAAATGGTTCATCTCCCAGGCCCTTGGTTGTAAATATTTCATCTCCCAAGCCCCTGCTTACATTTATCAAGGGTGTCAGAACTTGTCAGAGATTTGCAATGCATGGCTAGGCTTAAAAATGTCCTTGTGGTCGTTAGCCTAGTAAACACCTATGAACCAAGTACAAACCACCAACAACATGACCCAAACAAATTATAAAGCATTAGGGGTAATGCCTTTTCAACCAGCTGATTGATCTGGTCAAAAGACCACACATTTTATAGTATTTACAACCAATACCCTCAGTCCGGTAACTATATAAAATTGCCATAAAAAGACTCAGTATACAAACAATGGTGGACTGAATATCCTTGTAACAGTGAAAAATGATCATCTGAGCTGCCTCTATTTTATGGGCAGGAAAAGATCCAACCACCATTCTTATTATTACTGTGCTTCAGTGAAGCCTCCTTTAACTACAAAGGCAACCTGCAGCATACACGTTACAGGTCAGAGCAAAGAGGCAGTGTAGTTTTGCACATTCTTTATAATGTGGCTTTCTCTTTTAAAACCAAAAAACTGGAACTTGAATACTTAAAATAAGGATCTACTGATTCATAAGAGGTTACTACTCCATTTAAGTTGACACTTAATCGGTGCAAATATTCTTTAAGAGCTTTGCTATCAAGAGCAGTTAAACTATAATGTATTTTCTTGCTATGCTGCCATAGTATCCTATTCATATTCTGGCAATCATCTGTGTTGAACCTACCTTGTACATGCAATGAAACTATTTATATATTTATTGATGACTAAACTAAACAGGTTTAGATTTTTACTCAAAGCAGACTGCACTGCTTAGGTGGAAAAAACAGACACTAGTACACAATAACCAGGAAGGGATTTTAGGAGAGCATCACACCTGTAAAGCCCCCACACAAATTAGTTTGTGAAGTGACTGTTTCATTTTAACAATTACATCTGACCATAATCATCCGTTCCACACACTGTTACACCCTTCCTGCAATTAACTCATCTGTCATCTGTGGGAACCCTCTACGTTTCAAGGCACTGTCATTGCTATATGCTTTTTCTCACAGATCATTCACAACATGCAACACTGTCAACCACTGACCAATTTTTTTAGTTGCCTTACTTATGACCTTAGCTATACATTCTTTCTGAGGTATCAGACTATAGTTTCAATCTGGAAAAATAATGTATCACTTTTTTTAAACATCTTTACTGAAATATCACTTGTGACATAGGCAAATTTACATTTATGCAAAAGTAATCAAACTATGATGACAAATTAACATTAACAAACATTATACTTCATATACAGTGCTATATATCATATAACCTAAGCAACATTCGATTCCTGCCCCCCTTTTTTTAAAACAAGAAACATTTTATTAAACCATTACTTACGACATAAGCAATCATACATTTTTATAAATAAAAACAAACCACACAGACGCAATCCTAGTTGCAAGGATACATGACAAACCATACTGACACACTCCCAGTTGAAAACATTATACATCACTTATAATCTACCCAATCATTTTCAGTCAAACATTACATAGCTCATTCAACTCCTGTTTTCTTTTAAACATCATTCCTCCCCTGCATGTACTTTAAGATTTCAACCCTCTATGTTCACTTTAACAATAGCTGCTATAAACCTGTGAAAAGCAGGACTCGATGCAATCAACACAACTTTCCCAAAATATTCTTTAATCAAGAAAAGCAGCATAATAATAATAATAATAATAATAGAAAGAAGAGCCATTAGAAGCTTGTGCAATATTTTTTAACATAACCACAAAAACAACCACTGTCACTGTGGTTAGCATACTTAACACAAGGCTCTAAAATCTCATTACTTCCTTTTCATCTCAAATATTACTCTCAGTTTAACATGTTTCTGTACTAAAGACTTTGTCTTATAGATCCCATTAGTAGCCCTACTACAGGCAACTACTTCAGCAACAAAGGGCTAACATTAGCACACAAGCAGTGCGAACAGAATCAGAAAAATGACTCACTTTTGTTGACTTGATTAATCTCACTAGGCCTATGGATTACTTTCATACAGGCCTAAAGTGACTCTGTCACATATCGTCTACTCAGAGGCGATCTCTGCTTAACATACAAGGCCATGTCAAACCCAGAGCTGTTGGACATGCTACACTTAAAGAAATCCCAATCCATCAGAGCTACACGCTCCAGGGATCTAAACCTTGTCATCACAATAAACAAAACATGTTGGAGGGATAGGTTCCTGACCCAGAGACTCCCCAGACTCTGGAATAGATTGCCCATACATATCAAGCAGAGTGCCTCTTTGGACCTCTTCAAGAGGAACCTTGATGATTGGATGGGAGAAAGGAAATTCACCCCAGGGATCACGTCAATCGCCCTGCTAGACAGGGGTCCAGGAAAGTAAATAATGTGGGAAGAAATATTCAGGGAATTGTTATGGCTAGGCTTGTATAGGCCCTAGGGCTGATAGCCTAGTACTAACCTATGAACCTAACCTATGAACCTATATTTATAGACAGTGAGGAACACTTGGCCAGTATAAGAAAATACTTTCTCCTACTCTTTGTCCTTCTAGCAAGAGAGATATGAATCATTATGGTGGATCCATCTCATTTGGTTGATGGGAATATTTCAATGAAAACACAAGTTACGGACTTAAAAGCCTTACCTCCACCATCACGTGTTTTCATGAAGTGGTAGACCTTGATAGAGAGTGAAGCTTCATAAGATGCTCAGGATATATGTGCATGTATTGAGGGGGAATCATACTGTTACTGACATGAAAACAATACCAGCAACTGAAAACAATACTGTATGTCAAAGAATGAAGGTTTCCAACATGTATGCTGCAACAATGAGTTTGCTGAACCTTCAACATACTTAACATTTTATGTGATGTTCATACAGTGTAAAACCAGTAATAATCCCCTGACAGATGCAGCATGTCTTAAGAACTGGTTGCTTATATGCATTTGCTTGTCCACCTTAGATTGAGACTACAAATGCATTAATTCTTGTTTTGATTGGTCAGTATGCAACCAAATTAGCAGACTGAATACATCTGGGTCTTTGATATGGGGTGACTTCACTACAATCCTTGTGACTATAAACCACTAGCATAATAATGTAACCATTCAAATTCCTGCTGACTTTATTATGGCAGAAATGTTACTGTGTCAGCCACACATACACTTGTGTGGTTCTATTTGGTCTTGATCTCACATACAACTAAGCTGTCTATAGTTCAGCAATCTGATAATACACTGGGAGTACATGTCTGCATTGTTCACATAATGAAATGTCCTACTTGCTTAGTGTTTATGCCTTGAAAGTAACAGAGGGGCAACCAAAGCACTGCTAAAGCCATGGTGCCCATGTCAAGTGAACAACATGCGACTCATTTTGCCATGAAGCTATGAACGTACAAAATCATAGTGAGACTTTCTGCTCTGGTCAGCCCAAACTACTATGAAACAATTGATGAATATTTAGGAAAGGGGTACCCAATTTGTTAAGTACTGACGGTCACAGACTGATAAAATCATTCCAGCTTACTGCCTGATGCACACTAGCGAGTTGCAGAACATGACACAAAATAAAATTAACCAATCTGCAGCTCTGTGATCCCTTTGGACTTCTCTGAGCACATGCAGGATCTGCGAGTAGACAAGTTGGCTATAAGGGAACTTGCTGATCTCAACATGACTTTCCGGTATGTTCTACTGTAAATAGTACCAAAGTTGGAAGACAAACTGAATTGATGGTTTGCAGGATTGTAGAGTGCATACCTCTAAATATACAAAATGGGCTAAAAATGCCTGGGGCAAGCCCTTGATGCAGCCCAGTGAGGAAGATATTTGAGTGCTGCTACTTTTTTCTGTATACAAGGCTCTGAAATTTAGAGACTTGAATCAAGTAAGGACCCATGCAAGAAGGCTTGTGAGTTTCGTGGTAAGAATTTAGCAGTTACACTATCAAAAAGACAGAACTGGGTTGATGAAAAGAAAAATCAACCACTGCTCAATAACATGCTTCCTTCCTGAAAAGAGATTTTAACAGCATTAACAACTAGTGGCAGAAGGTTTAAAATCCCAACATACATTTGCTTCCTGGGACAAGTAACGAAAGCCACACCCCTTGCTTACGTTTTTGAGACTAGGGATACTTCAATAAAGCAAACATTCATGAACAGATGGCCATTTTTGAGGATGAATTTGTCCAGAATTGTTCAGAATAAATCCAGCATCTTTAAGGGGCACAGCATTATAGTATGCAGGGTAAGAAGAAGTACCCTTTCTGAATCTTAATACAGAAAAGAATAGTAAAAGGTGTGATGGGTTGCCAAGGTGTGCAGATGGCACTAGTCAACAGAGGAAGACCTTTAGAACTGGGGAAAGACATATTACGTACAAATGAGTTAGTCAGAGGTTTCTTACATGTTTGTTGAACTTCTTAGCACCTTCCTTCTACATTACTGGTAGAGTATGGTCAAATAATTAGCTCTACTGTTTAAGTTGAAAGGGAAACTGCTGTAAATTAGGGTCTGTCAGTATTAATCAATGTGGGGTCTGTTAAGGCAAGCTCCATCAGTTAATACAGTGCGGAAGAACATCTTTCCCATGCATCTTGCATATAGAGATTATTGAGGGGTTGCTAGCTGTGTACTTAAGCATGCGTAAGTAGTAGGAATATTACTCCTAGATGGGAAAGTGGGGTGACTGTTTTGTTTATAAGAAGGTGAACAAGGTGTATTAAGAGAATTGCAGGAACTTTGGCATGCTTAAATATATACTATAAAATGCTTGTTAAGATTACTGTTAATGGATATCAACGGGTTATGAATGTTTTGTGGAGTCATTGTCAATTTGGTGATATGAAAGATAGGAGGGGCTTATTCCAAGACTTACTAAATTCTATGTTGGTACGGCTGTAGCGTTGTTACCTCACAGCAAGAGGTTCTCCCGTTCGATTCTCGGCGTGGCTTGGGAGTACCTTCTGTGTGGAGTCTGCATGTCCTCCCCGCGGTTGGGTAGCGTTCGAAAGACATGTGTGCGTAAATGGGGGTGCCTTCGTTGAAGGTTGGGCATCGAGCTGGCACCCCGGCGTTTCATAAAAATCTACTGCCAATCATTAGCGGACCAGTTCCGCTGTGGCAACCCCTTACCGGGAAAAAGCCGAAAGACAAACAACAACTAAATTCTATGTTTAAGCAAATTCATGTTAGAAAAAGGCTACTGATATGATGCATGCTGTTTTTTTGTGCCTTTTGGTTATTTTAAAGGTTCTGTCATCTTATTTCTTTTTCAACAGTATGTACGTCTAATATACAGACAGAATAGCATTGGATGATGGAGGCTGGCAGAAGTAACTTACTGTAGGAGTTTAAAGCAAGTGCACTTTGCTATATGCTACAGTCTAGTCTTACCTAATGTATCATTTTGTTTTTGAAAGAGGATGCTATTACTGACATGGCATAGTGCTGTGGAATAATGCCCATGAAATAGGTTACTTGGATGATCTAACCTTGTTTTTCTGAGTTTTGAAAGGATGACAGCATTACTGACATCATAAAAGGTGTTATCAAACCCAAGCAGTTTATAAATTCAGTTGTGTTGATTTTGCAAGGCAATGAATGGGAGGCATTACTAAGGGTACAATTTTTTCCATACCTTGTTGAAGCTTTTGGTTTCTTTTCTGTGGGAAGAGAAGTCAGGCAGCAGTGCAAATTAACTGGGATTTAGTAATTCAAAGGGCAGGAATCTTTTGTACTGATGCACAAATAAAGAATACTGTATAGTAAGAAGTGTTTTCTTAATGATGGGGATATATACTTCCTTTCTTTATCTGTCTTTCTCTCTCTCTCTATATATATATATATATATATATATATATATATATTTTTTTTTTTTTGCTTTCTCATAATATGGAAGCATCAGTATCAATAACTTCTTACTGCCTTTTGGGACTACAGATGGTATCTGATGACAAGAGATGCTATAGAACAGAAAGAAGGAAATGTATGGCACACAATAAGTTTTTCTGAAGTTATTATGTACTCTTTTTCCAGCCACTGAAGTCTGACAAATGTTAGTACATTAATTAAATGGAGCATCCAGTTTGAAAACACACTTCCATCCAGTTCAGTTGCATGCAGAGTGAAGGAAAAGCAAACTAAGGTAAACAAACACTAATATGCAAAGCCATTTCCAAACCTTTAGGAATACTTGAATGCAATGAACACTGTATGACTGACAAACTGTGGTCATGATGATTTATGGTTGAGGTGGAATGCTACAATTTCACCACATCCAGCAGTAAAGTCCTAAAGAATGGTAAGGAGACGAAGGGGATAAACAGAGCAGTTATGATGACGATTCTGTTTGTAACTGTGGATAAAAATATTATATGTGCTACTGTGCAGTACACAATTTACATAATGACATTTCCATCTTAAAAGCATAAAATAAGAGGAAGGCACATAAAACTTATTTAATGCAGTTGAAACAGGGAGCCCCTGGGAATCCTGGTAGTGATGACTGGCTGAGACCTTGCTGTGCCTTTAGTCTAACTTAGCATTAAATGGCAAGTTTGCATACTGGTAGTGTCTTTTTGTATGATTCAGGCGCTGATGCAGTGTTTCTGAGCTGTACTTGGTATCCTGTTTTCAAAAAAATACCCTGCTGACAATGTGCCGATCGTTTGTGCCCAAAACATTTATATACTTTATTTTTCTTACAATTGTTCTTCTCATCATCATCATCTTCTTTCGGCTGTTCCCGTTAGGGGTCGCCACAGCGGATCACCTGTTTCCATTTCTTCCTGTCCTCTGCATCTTGCTCTGTCACACCAACCACCTGCATGTCCTCTCTCACCACATCCATAAACCTTAACTTAGGCCTTCCTCTTTTCCTGCTACCTGGTAGCTTCATCCTTAGCATCTTTTCCCAATATAGTCAGCATCCCTCCTCAGCACATGTCCAAACCAACGTAATCTTGCCTCTCTGGCTTTGTCTCCAAACCTTCCAACCTGGGCTGACCCTCTAATACACTTATTCCTAATCCTGTCCACCCTTGTCACACCCAGTGCAAATCTTAACATCTTTAACTCTGCCACATCCAGCTCAAACTCCTGCTTTTTTGTCAATGTCACCATCTCCAACCCATGTAACATAGCTGGTCTCACTACCCTCTTGTAGACCTTCCCTTTCACTCTTACAGGTACTCGTCTGCCACAAATCACTCCTGACACTTCTCCACCCACTCCATCCTGCCTGTACTCTCTTCTTCACCTCTCTTCCACACTCACCATTACTCTGAACTATTGACCCCAAGTATTTAAACTCATCCACCTTCGCCACCTCTACTACTTGCATCCTCACCATTCTTCTATCCTCCCTCTCATTCACACACATATATTCTGTCTTAGTCTTGCTGACCTTCATTCCTCTTCTCTCTAGAGCATATCTCCATCTCTCCAGGGTCTCCTCCAACTGTTCCCTATTCTCACTACAGATCACAATGTCATCTGCAATCATAGTCCATGGGGACTCCTGTCTGATCTTGTCTGTCAACCTGTCCATCACCACTGCAAATAAGAAAGGGCTCAGAGCTGATCCTTGATGTAACCCCACCTCCACCTTAAACGCATCCGTCACTCCCACTGCAGACCTCACCGCTGTCACACTACCCTAGTACATATCCTGTACCACTCTTGCATACTTCTCTGACACTCCTGACTTCCTCATACAATACCACAACTCCTCTCTAGGCACCCTGTCATATGCTTTCTCTAAGTCTACAAAAACACAATGCAACTCCTTCTGACATTCTCTGTACTTCTCCATCAACACTCTCAGAGCAAACATCGCATCTGTAGTGCTCTTTCCCGGCATGAAACCATACTGCTGTTCACTAATCATCACGTCCCTTCTTAACCTAGCTTCCACTACTCTTTCCCACAACTTCATGCTGTGACTGATCAATTTAATCCCTCTGTAGTTACTACAGCTCTGCACATCACCCTTATTCTTAGAAAACGGTACCAAAACACTTTTTCTCCATTCCTCAGGCATCCTCTCACTTTCTAAGATTTCATTAAACAATTTGGTTTAAAACTCCACTGCCATTTCACCTAAACACCTCCATGCTTCCAAAGGTATGTCATCTGGGCCAACAGCCTTTCCATTCTTCATTCTCTTCATAGCTATCCTTACTTCCTCCTTGCTAATCCATTGTACTTCATGATTTACTATCCCTACATCATCCAACCTTCTCTCCCTCTCATTCTCTTCATTCATCAACCCCTCAAAGTACTCTTTCCATCTCCTCAACATACTCTCCTTATCACCTTTACCTGCTGCACATCTTTCCTAGCTCGGTCCCTCTGTTTAGCCAATCGGTACATGTCCTTTTCTCCCTCCTTAGTGCCCAACCTTTCATACAACTCTTCATATGCTTTATCCTTAGCCTTCACCACCTCTGCCTTTGCCATGCACCTCATCTCCTTATAATTCTGTTTACTTTCTTCATCTCTCTGACAATCCCACTTCTTCTTTGCCAACCTCTTTGCGTGTATACTCTTCTGTACTTCCTCATTCCACCACCATGTCTCCTTGTCATCCTTCCTCTGTCCCAATGTGATACCAAGCACCTTTCTAGCAGTCTTCCCTTACTAGCTCTGCTGTAGTCACCCAGCTATTTGGAAACTCTTCACTGCCACCCAGTGCCTGTCTTAACTCATCAATACCACAACTGTTCTTCTCAACTTGTACTTATTTTGATGCTATGTTTCTTTTATGCATTTATGAAGCATCACATGTACCGTTCTACCATCTCTAGTATTCTGCATGCTTCCACTCCATTCTGGTTTCTGCAGCATCCTAACAAACAATGTGGAAGATTAACTTCACAAATGTGGATATGAAGTTTATTTTTCATAGGAAATTTGAACTTTTGGATGTGTCTTAGCTTTACAAAAAAGTGTACTGTTTAGCAGATCATTTACACTGTATGGAGGGTAGATACAGTACCACAGAAGATGCTTTTTATATGTTTGTTTTTATATTTTCTTTGTGAAAAACATCTTGTGATTTCTAATTCTATGCTCTTGATGTTCTGTTCTTTTTGTTAAACTCCATGGAATCTTTAACCTTTACTTACACTATTCCTAGCTTGGGCAGTTGCGATCTTGGTTTAATATCTCACCTAAAGGATGGAATCTCAGGAATGCAGCATCTCCCTAAGGGTGCCCAGTCACTGACACGGTTTGAAAGACAGGCATTTTATAACAACCTGAGACCATAACTCCATCAGAACCTTCACTAACATTATTCCTGCCTCAGTGATTAAGCTACCAAATTATGTTATCTTAACAGCTAAAAGAAAACAAAGGTGATAGGTGTTTTGCTATCTTCTATCACTTTAACCTCTCTTGTGCCTGGTTAGGCATGTAGAGCCTGCAACGTAAACACAGACTCCATCCTAATTTAAGTAAGCAATAATGCCCGACAGGGTGTGTTTTAATGTGTAATTAACGCCCGCCCAGGGATGTTGTGAGGCCCAATGCATACCCTGGAGGGCAATACTGTGCTTAGAGAATGGGCTCTCTGTAAAATTGCTGTGTTTTACTTATTTTTTAAGTATTATATTATTTTTGTTTTATATATTTTTTGATGTAAAATAGTCCCTCCTCCTAATGTTTCAAACTTTCTGTAGTATATGTTAATAGTAATGGAGAAAGAATTTTACATCTAAAATATATAAAAAAAATAGTACTTAAATATAAATAAGTAAAATGCAGCAATTTTAGACACAGCCCATTTTATCTCACTCTCTCATACACAGTCTCTTCTGCTTTCAAACACACATGCATATATACACACACAGTCTTCTCTGGTTTCAAACTTGCATTCACTCACAGACGCATAACTCACAACCTCTTAGCACAAAAAATCTGGACAAAGTAAAAAATAATGGGGGGACAAAGCCCTAAAAAAACAGGGACAAATTTTAAATATTGCTCTTAAAAAAACTAAGAAAGTTGCTAGAATAAAAGGTCTTACATTACAATGCATTTTCTGGAAGACGGTCTGAAACTCATATGCTTGTCATCATTTAGTGAATTCACTCTTCACTGATTTGCCACAAAAAGTACAGTTGTGTACACTTACCATAAATGTAGATGTTTGAGTGTATTCCGCAGTAATCACATTTGGGTTATCCCTGCCAGGGTAGCCCTCGGCCGGCCTGAATACCAGAGGAAAAGTATTTTTGCATTGGTTGTTGTCGCTTCAGGACTGACATCAGGTCATCAGTAGTATAAAGTGAGGCAGCAGATGCAATTACATCACTTTTTCTTGCCCTAACTTATCAGGAAGCCCCCAAGTATGAGCCAGGTTCTGGTGGAAGAACCCCACCAGTAGTAAGTAAATACCAATATGTCCCTTTGTAAGTAAAGAGAAGAAGAGGGATGGAGGGAGGGTAACCAGGACTGCAACAGTGAATACACTCGAACATCTACATTTATGGTAGGTGTACACAACTATACTATGTTCTTCATGTTTCACTGTTGCAGTCATCACATTTGGGTTGATTTCCAAAGCTGAGGAAATGGGTGGAGGCAGTCAAAGACACTAGGGGCTGGCTAGGATGCCCTGCAACACTGCAGAGGCAAACCCTGCCCTGGATTTGGAGAAGAGAGGCAGGTGGTAATATTTGGTAAAAGTGTGAACAGATGTCCAGGTGACAGCCTCCAGGATGTCCCTGGTGGGGACTCCTCTGAGGAAAGCTGCAGAGGTGGAGGCTGCTCTGGTGGAGTGAGTCCTGAACCCCTTGGGGGAGGCTTTCTATGTTGTTTGTATGAGAAATGGACACAGTGTGCTATCCATTTGGAAATGGTTTGTTTGGAGATGGCTTTGCCTTCTGCCCCTGTAGCAAAGCTAACCAGCAACTGATCAGACTTTCTGAAGGATTTAGTCCTGTCTAGATAGAATCTGAGCTGTCTGTGCCCATCTAGAGAGTGCAGAATCCTTTCCCCCTTATTCTGGGGATTAGGAAAAAAGGTGGGCAAATGAATGGATTGGTTGAGAACCACATTGGACACCACCTTGGGCATGAAGGATGGGTTAGTTCTGAGGGTACCCTCTCAGCATGGAAGATGATGAAGGGTTCCACAGCCATGAGCACTTGCAGCTCGGAGACTCTTCTGGCTGAAGTGATGGCCAGAAGGAATGCTGTCTTCCAGGCGAGAAATTTTAGTTCTGCAGAAGAAGCTGGTTTGAAAGCGGGTAGGGTGAGCTTTTCCAATAAAAAGTTGAGGTCCCAACAAGCTGGGGTTGGTGCCCTTCTGGGTGGCCTCAAGTTGCTAGCCCCTCTTAGGAACTGTTTGATCAAAGGGTGTGAGAAAAGAGGCTGCTCAGTGGGAAAATGAGCAGAAATAGCAGAGGCATGAATTTTTATAGAGGTGAAAGAGAGGCCACTGTGTAGTAGATCAGCTAAGTAATCCAGGATAAGAGGGAGGGAAGGCTGTGCCGTATTGGCTCCCTTAGCCTGGATCCAGGTGCAAAACCTTTTCTATTTGTCAGCATAAGACTTTCTAGTGCTAGGGCATCCGGCCTCATGGATAACATCTGAAACCTGTTTACTGAGGTTGGCAGATTGATCCGGGGTGAGGGAATAAGCCAAGCTGCCAAATTAAGTGTCTGCAATTGGGGATGCTTGAATTCCCCTTCCCTCTGGGTCAGGAGGTTTGGAATCTGAGGAAGACGCCATGGTGGCAAAGGGGACAGGATGCGCAGCAAGGGGTACCAGTGCTGGCAAGGCCAGTCTGGAGCTATAAGAATTGTCCCTAGTTTGTTCCTCTTTTACTTTGAGCAGTACCCTAGGGATGAGAGGTAGTGGAGGAAAGGCATAGACGAACAGATTGACCCAGGGGAAGGACAGGGCATCCACTTTCTGAGCCATGCAGTGATGCTCCCTGGTGTAGAATTTGCTGAGCTGATGGTTGGTGTGAGAGGCAAAGATGTCGACCTTCAGGGTGCCCCATTTTTCAGTTATAGAATGAAGGTTCTTCTGTTGAGCTGCCACTCATGTGGATCCAGAAGATTTCTGCTTAATTGGTCTGCCAGAGAGCTGAGAGAGCCTGGTAGGAATTGTGCTAACAAGTCCAGTTGCATGGCAAAGATTGTGTGCCAAAGGGTCATGGCCAGCCTGCATAGAGGGTAGGAGTGCGTCCCTCCCTGCTTGTTGATATACCACATCAGAGTGGTGGTTGTTTTGATCAGGAGGGGGGGGTGATAAGAAAGGCAGTCCCTTGTTGTGGGAGGATGCTGTTGCCCACCAAAGAAAATCTTTTCTGAGGCAAGAAGTTATAGGTACAAGAATTTCCAGGTCTTGAGAGTGTTGACACCAAAGGCTTTTTAGGTACCACTGAAGTTTCCTCATATGCAGTCTGGCATATGGAACAAGTAGTATGCAAAATGCCATGAACCTCAGAGCTTGCAGGATCTTCCTTGCAGATAACTGGGGCCTGGTTGCTAGTTGAGAGAAGTAGGCTGTCAGGAAAATTTGTTTTTCTGGTGTAAGGAATGCCATCTGGGATGCTGTGTCCAGTCTTGCTCCCAGGAAGATAATCCTTTGGGTGGGCAGCTGTTTGGATTTCTTTTCGTTGACCGTGTACCCTAGAGAGGTTAGTAAGGTCTTTACAAAGGCCAGGTGCTTCAGCAGCTTTTCCTGGCTGTCTGCCTGAATAAGGCAGTTGTCTAAGTATGGATAAATCTGGATATTCCTTTGTCTGCAAAAGGCAACGGCCAGAGCCAGACATTTTCTGAAAACTCTGGGAGCAGTAGATAAGCCAAAGGGAGGCACAGAGAACTGAAAGTGTTGAGATCCTGACATGAAACAGAGATATTTCCTGCATGATTCCCTGATAGGAATGTGGAGGTAGGCCTCTTTTAGATCTAGGGTGGCTAGCCAAGCGTCCTTGGAGAGCATGGGTAGCAGCTGCTGGAGGGTGAGCATTTTGAATTTTGGGATCACCAGGAAGGTGTTTAGAATGGATAGATCGAGGAATGAGCACCAGGTGCCCTCTTTTCTGGGCACCAGAAAAAGTCTGGAGTAGAAACCATGGCCTATCTGTTTTGCAGGAACGTGCTCTACTGCTCTCATAGAAAGCAGGGAAAGGATTTGCTTTTGAGCCTCTGCCCACTGGTTTGGAGGTAGATCAGAGAACCCTTTTGGGGTTGGAAGGATGTGGAAGGAAAATCTGTAACCCTGAGGCACTAAGTTCAGAACCCAGTGGTCGTTGGTAATGGTGGCCCAGGTGCTTGTGTGAAAGGACAGTTTTCCTCCTAAGGGTAAGTGAAGGTGGGCAGAGAGGGGGTGGGGGAGGTGAGTCATTGTGAGTTCTTACCATAAGGGGGTGGCTTAGAACTCCCTGGTTTTGAAGTGGAGGTAGTCCACTGCTTAGATCTCTGTATTCCCTGTGGTTGTTGTCTGGGGGGTGTGGTTCCCCAGAGCCTAGGCTTGACTGGCTTGGTTGGAGCGGGAAAGGACCAGTGTTTGGTGGGACAATGGCTGCTGGACCTGGGTGGCTGGACCTGTAAGAAATCCTTAACTGTTTGCATAGAGTTTGCTTTTTCTTCCATCTTTTTTAAGACCTCTTCTGCTTTAGTGCCAAGTAAGTTGTCTTTGTGCAAGGGGGCATCCAACAATTTAGATTTGGCAGGGGCTGTTCCTTACGCCATGCATGCCTTCTAATGACAGATCCAGTGACTGCTGCCCTGCAAGAAGCTTCTAGGGCATCAAAACCACAGTGCAAGGTGTGTTTAGTTACTTTACTTGCAGAATGCATTAACTCTTGTAATTTTTTAGATTCTGCCCAAGCAGGAAAGGAAGACATTTTTTGTTTAAGGAGTTCCAGGGTATGTTGCTGAAATTTTAGCATATGGAATTGACAATTTAGTGCCCTGATAGCAAGAGTAGCTGAGGTGTATACTTTTTTACACCATCTGTTTAGTACTCGGGAATCCCTATCTGAGGGGGTGGGATTCTTAGCAAAGGTTGCTTTAATCCCTTTAGGCCCTTGAGAAATTACCTCAGGATTTTTAAAAAGAAATTTGTGCGAGTCAGGGATTCTACAGTACCTGTCTGTTTTTCTGGGCACAGGAGGTAGGGTGTCAGGAGTCTAGCTGGATTCCAGGAAAACATTCTCCACAACATCCAGGACTGGGGGGGATGGCCAAGGGTCTGTGCTGTGAAAGATATAGGAATTCCCTGAGTCTCTATTTAGACTGAGGGCAGTCTTGACTTTCCCATTGGAAATGCTCCCTTAACGTATGCAAGCTTTCCCCAAAGGAAAAATCCTCTGAGGAAGAGGCTGAAGGAATGGAATCCTCTGCATCAGAATCCTCATAAGTAGAGCGGGGTTGCATGTCTTCATATTCAGAAGCATCAGAGTCATCTGACTCTTGTTCAGACAAAACTACAGGGACAGATCTCTTTTCCTATTGGAGGGGGTTAAGCTTGGTTCCCCTGATCAGCATGATAAGGTCTTCCACCATTTTAAGCATTTGAGACTGAGGTAAGGAAGCAGGTGCATGAGAGCAGGTCATCAGTTTCTTGGGTGTGGTTCGTACCCTGGGCTTAAGAAACTGTCGTTTTCGAAAGAGCGGTAGTCAAGAAAAAGATGCCGGTTTGTGTCGAGAATCGGTAGTGCGAAGGACTTCCTCAGAAGCCGGTGCCTGCTCAGCGGCTCTGGACCCATCCAAGGTAGAGAAAACTGCAGAATCCTTAGTCGAAGAAGAGTTTTGCGGCATACCGGACTCTGAAAGGGTCTCGGTAGTGGCCTGCAAATCCACAGAAGCGGGCATCAGAGGATGTGAAAGCACTTTACTGAGGACCGGAGAACTGATGACTAACTTAGTGAAAACGTCATCGGTAGGTTTGGACCACTGCGGTCTGTCTCTGTCTTTATCTTTATGTTTTTTCAGATCTGCTGTCGGATGGCTTACTGAAGCCATATCGGAATTTGAGGACTGTAAGCGAAAATATCTGGCTACAGTAAGGGCTGAACGATGGATAGTTCTGGAATTGAACAAAGCACAGAAGCGACAACGGGGGGATGCCGTGGTCTGGGCCTAAACAAGTGACACAGTAAGAATGGAAGTCTCGGTGTGGTATTTGCTTTCCACAAGCGAGACAATTATTAACTTTTTCTGACATTGGTTAGTGCAAGAAAAAAGGATCCCCAACAGGGTACTTAGCTTTTAGAAGACTTCAACTTCAATTCGGTAAGAGAAACTCAGGTAGTGGCTGACCGGCACTTGTGTGAACTGCTTCTGCTTCGGGCTCCACGGCAAGTAAGAGTGATGTAATGGCATTGGCTGCCTTACTTTATACTACTGACAACCTGACGTCAGTCCTGAAGCGACAGCAACAGACGCAAAAATACTAAGCATCTGGTATTCGGGCCGGCCGAGGGCTACCCTGGCAGGGATAACCAAATGTGATGACTGCAACAGTGAAACACAAAGAACATCTTCAGAAAACCACAAATTGTATGAGGAACAGACAAAAAATATGAGGGAAAAATCTGGGACTTCGGCAAAAATTTGGACAGTTGAGAGAGACACACAAGACCTCTCTCTCTGTCTCTCAGTCTCACACACAGTTTCTTCTGCTTTCATACACGCATTATTTCACAGAAGATCGTTCTCGATCTCTCACACACAGTCTCCTCTGCTTTCATACATGCATTCACTCACACAAGATCACTCTCTCTCAATCTCTCACACACACAGTCTCCTCTGCTTATACATGTGCATTCACTCACACAAACAGACAGAAACAAACACATTCATACACATACATACACACACATACACACACATACACTTTTGTTCCGTTTATTTATTTTTTTTACACTCACTAAATAACAAAAGTGCTCCTTAGTGAATGTAAAGTAATGGCAGCCATTAGTTTTTTGCAGTCCGAGCTCTAAGGCAGCTTAACATGCTGTCATGAAGCAGTGGGCTCATTTTTCAGCAGGTATTACTTGTACATTAATACCCTGCTGTAGAATGTTCATTCTCCAGTCAGGGTGCTGATGTACAGATTACCCATTCTCTAAATCAAAATTAATCATGCAAAGGCACTCACTCTTGCCTGGAGCAGTTTTCTTCAGAATTCTCACATCAGTTATAAAAAAGGTTAACCACCTATGTAAAATCTGATTGTGAACTCAACAATTTCACTTAATGAGCATAATAATCCCTACTCCTCTCACTATGAAAAAATTAGCTCATGTCAGATAAGCACAACAGCCTGGATCCCTCCAAATCGCTCAGCAATATCTCTAATAAGTCATAAGTGGTGTGACCATCTGCCCACCTTTGTCTCTTGGTCCCACATTAAGATCCATAAAGAATACCACATTTGCTGTTCCAGAAACATGAACTATTACACTAGCAATTTCTATTAAAGCTCTTCTATTAAATTTGGCTCCATTTTTCTGCTACCCCTTGGTAAAGTTGAGTATTTTTATTCCTTTTAAATATCTGAATAACATGGTTCCTATGTCCATCCATCCATCCATCCACAACCCCTTTTTCCATTCCTGCTCAATCAACTGGAACCAAGGCTCAAACCATCAGGTCACTACCCTGCCATGGTTGCTATTTCATACTTCATATGCATAGTCAAACTGAAGACCAATTTAGAGTGCCTAATACATCTAACTGAATATCTTTGGAATGTTAGAAGAAACCAGAGTACCCGGAGGAAAACCATGCGAATACAGAAGAATTAGAATCTAAAACATCTCCTAGATCACACCTCAAATTAAGACCACAACGTCTCCTACAAACCACCACAGGTCACTATACAGTCATTCTAACAACAGACCTCATCATACACAGAGAAGCTTGACATCAATTGCATCTTTCTAAACTCACCAGCAAAGAAGTTAACTGGATCAGCAAAACTATTGTGCCGATAACTCCAAAATGCTCTACAGCAGCACTGATCTGCTTCTTCAGTATCTTTACCTCTTCTCTAGAAAAAAGATATACTGAAGAGAATGACTATTTGCTCAGCAATGCATTTTCAGGATTATTTTAAGCAGGTGACTTCAAAAGAAAGTCACTTCTTTAATTTCACAGACCGGGGCTGGTCTTCACTTTTTTGAAGCATATAAACCTGTAACCCACACTGTGTAAAAAAGAAGAAAAAAAAATGTGAAGCTGACACCAGGATCAGTACCTATAGATAACCTGCCCTGTAAATTTCTGAAGATTTCAACCACTGCCATAGCATCTCCATTTTTGTTTTTTAAACCAATCCTTCCATTAAAAAATCCGGTGCACACTCTGGTGAATAACAACAAGGAATAAATGTAACATTAGATAAATGAAGACGCTTAACTATCAAAAACTACTGCCCTACTGCTTTTTTGTTTTCTTTTCATAAAATACATTTCCTGCAGTTCCTACTCAATAATCTCATGTCCAGCTCTCGGTATAGTATTCGGCATAGACATGGAAATGATACTGCCTGCTTGATGCCACTTATGTCTTCCGTTACAACTAAATCTTGGTAAGGATAGCTTAGTCACTATTCCAAGACCCATCCATACATTCAACACTACCAGGTCCAACTTCTAAAACGTATAGTATATGGGTTCACCATCAGAACCTAGAAGGTAGGTCCCAAACAGTCAAATGGAATGAAGCAATCTGTGCATCACTAGCAGTGATTCAAGGTATTCCAAACTGCATTTCACAGAACTAAAAACAACTTTGACAAACCTCCACCCTTTCCTAGACCACAAACAAGAATTAGACAGAGACCCATAAAAATGTAGCTCAGTTTAAAAGTACATTTTTTATAGTTATATCATTCACTCTCCTGTCTTGAAATTCTTTTTTTTACTTATTTGTAAACAAAGTAAAGCCCTTTTCTCATTTTCACTTGAGATCTTTTTACCTCAGTAAATCTTGCCCTTCTTATCTCTCTGTCTACAAACCACTCTAGTAGTTGGATACCCCTCATTTAGCAGAAAATGTATCGCAAAACTCTTGTATTACTGCCCGGATTCCCTGAATTTGAGTTCAGGAGAGCTACTGTGACAGTGCTACCTCATCCACTGAGGTGACAGACTGAGCATCACCAAAGTCTACCAAAGGGCCCCCTTCTGATTTCTCCAGTAGCCCATTGCAAATACTGAGCATCAGTGACACTTTAGCATGGTAGGGCTTCAAGTTAACAGTGTAAAGCTTGTGTTTCTGTCTTCTGCTTGGCAACTGGGCCACAAAATTAACACTGCTCACCTTCCTTATAACAGTGAATGGTTCCTCCCATGCTTACTTACGGGTTATTTTGCTTAACAGGACTAAGCACCATTACTTTTTTTTTCAAAACAATAAATTCCTGGATTCTTGCTGTCGGGTCATACTAAAGCTTTTGCTGCTGTTGTGGTTGTCCCAGATGCTCCTATGTCAACTCTATCACATTCATCTTCCCACCTATCACAAATTAAGTCTAGGCATACTCCTCACCCTGCGATTATAAAACGTAGCTCAAATAGGGAAAATTCAACAGATTCTAATATGCTAAACAAAAAAAAAATCCAATAGGTACTAGCCTTAAATACTATCAGCATGATTTTAAGAATAGAGTTAAATCTCTCCACCAAACCATTTGCTTGTGGTGGTAGGTTTTAACTGCTTGTTTAGTGCTCTTTTTGGTGTTTGCTAGGTCAGTGCATCCACAAACAGTTCAACAGGTCTCGTATGAAGTTAACCCTTGTCTGTCAGGTGCCTCCTAGATAAATACTACCTACAGATAATTTCTATCAAAAGATTTGCCATCTTTAACCCCTTAATAAAGGACAAGACTGCGGCCACAGGGGTACCTAGTAGTATAATCCACCAACAACAAAATAAGTTTGTTATTTGTGGTGCTTGGGAGTACTAACAGGTCCCACAATATTGAAGGTACCCTCTGAAATAGTTAAACCTCTGACCTGAGGGAATGTTCCACTTAGTAACCTACCCACATCTTTACATTCCACAGTATTTTATATCTTGTAAACACCAAAACCCTTTACATAACAAGACATTCCTTTTTGTGTTCTTTACAGAGATATTTACAGAATATGAAAAAAAATGTGTTTACTTGTATAATTAACACAAGCAATGGTAAACATCTCTTGAAGGTATACTACTAACAGTAAAAATATGAAAGAAGTATTCTTCATCATGTAAGGTATCATATGTAACCATGAAATAGTTCATAAGTCACTGGGTTTTTGGAAGTATAGTAACAATAGACATAATGCACATCTTCATAATTATTAGCAATCTGACAGCAATATCTCCAAGTAAGGTGTAAAATACATAGATGGTGACAACATACTTTCTCTCTCTCTCTCCCCCCATTTCCCCTATCAAGACTTATTACACCATGCTCCTCAATAATATATAGGTCTCAGTAATGAAAATATGAAAACACGAAAATATGAATAACAACTGACAAATAGTGATATTAATATCTCCACTGCAAGACATCCTAGATTAACAACCTTAGTATTTTATTTGCGTCTTGTTCTTTTAACTAGTAAGTAATTTATGCAAGGACACCAGCCCCAAAAGATGTCAGGACACCATAAAGAAGTAGAAAAAAATAGTATACACTTGAATAAGTTAATAACATGGTAGGAGATGAGCAGTCATAGCTTTGTCTCCTACTTTGCCAGCCTTCTGACAGTGTTTAAGCCTTACAGTACCCTGTCATTTCTTCTACAGTAACTGGTCAGTAAAAATTTTGCATATGCCTCCTTTTTATATGCTTTATGCCGATACTGCCTGAAAAAGGAATACTATGGCCTACGGTCAGAAGCCTGTAAAACCACCATCTGCTTTATCACTTCTTCATGTAGCCCTCTTCAGCAGTCCATTCTCTAACCTTTGTCCAAATATAAAGACTCCCCTCAGCCCCTGACAGTAAAGGCTCCTTTGCTACCTCCTTCGCATTTTGTAAGGTGGTATCTGAGAGCTATGCTTATTGCAGTGCTGTTTCTGGTGTTGTCTAGGTCTCCTTCCATACAAAGTCTTGTATCTTTTCACAGCTGTGGCTCAGATTTCTCCTTCGTTTGAAGGACAGACAGGGTTAGGATACTGTGATTAAACTGGGTTATGTTGCCATTCTGGTGCTCATGCTTACCACCCATGTTACATTTTTCTGAATTCCACCCATCCACCCACAACCCCTTTTACCCATTTTTTGCACATGGGGGTTGGGGTGTCACTGAGACAATCAACTAGAGCCAAGATCCACACTGCCACAGTAGTTCTTCCACACCACACACTTGCACACACACTCACACCTAATACCAATTCAGAGTGTCCAATCCACTCACTGCATGTCTTTACAATCTGGGAGGAAACCAGTGCACCTGGAAGAAACCCACCCGAACACAGGGAGGACATACAGATTATGCACAAAAGGTACCCCAGCTGAGAATCAAACTGAGGAACCTCTTGCTGTGAGACAATACTAACCTTGGTGTCACTTTGTCAATGAATATATGTCTAGAAATTGCTTTTGAAAGGTTTGAGGTGCTTTTTTTAGAGGGTGATCACATCTGAGGCACAGTTAGCTGTTACTGTAAAGAAATTTAGAATGAAGTCTCTCTCTCTTTGTGTTAGATAACTGCAGGGGGAATGACAAGTTATGTAGAAGCAGTGTAGCATTATTTTCAAGTGTCACTTGTGTGATTTGCCTCGGTACTTGCCCCAGGCTAGATCAGTAAATGGAATGGTCCAGAGAGATCAGTGATCCACCCAGGTTCAACTCAAATAAATAAAAATACATGCATACATATATATAAATAAACCCTTTCTTCCCCTGAATAAACATTTTTCAGTACTGTTTGATACCCATGGATCCGGATTCAGGTTTACTGCTATGATCTACTTTCTCTGAAATATCTACATCATTAGTATGGACACTGGGTGGGTCTCTCTAACAATGACTTCCACACAGGCTAATTTCTATACCTGGCTGCATATCACCATTTACACAAAAGATACTGCACTGCCAAAGTCATTTATTTTCAGGACATCAGTTAGGATATCATTAATACATCTCCTTTCTTGTCTACTTGTTACCCTTCCCAGTGTAGCTGAACCATGGCAAATGACACCTGAAAAGGGATCACTTCCCTGACTCCACCTGAAATGAACTGCCCAAGTAATATGCCTCTCTAACAACTACAGACTTAACAATAGTTGTATCCGATTCCATATCCCTCTTAGTAAAAATTTCTTTAACCTCAACTGAGCTAGTGTACCGGCCCATGTGACAATCTGAAGCAAATACAGTTTGAAGACAGGCCAGCACTATTGTTGTATAACATATGCTAATCCCCTCACGTGGCCTTTGCTTCCCACCTTACCTTTGTGGACGTTTACACTGAACATGCTCCAAATGATTAAAACAAAACCTCAAACCAAACATTTCTGGTATATACTGGAACCAGTGACTTTCCCATTGTGGACTGTACTGTGATGGTTTGTGTGATAATGTGAGGTATTACGAAAACTGATAGCAAATATAAAACTTGTAAAACTCAATAAAAGTGTTTTATTCACGATACAGGTAAGCGCTTTCATCGGTTATAATAATCCAACTTCTTCAGACAAAGAAATGCAACACATGATGTGAGGTATTGCCAGCTATGGTGGGAGAAGTAGGGAAGTGGATGTGTAACATATGACAGCAGAGATAGCTGGAGTTTTGGGCGGCCGCGGTGGTGCAGCAGTTAGCATTGCCATCTCACAGCAAGAGGTTCTCCGGTTCAATCCTTGGCTGGGGTGCCTTCTGTGTGGAGTATGCATGTCCTCCCTGTGGTCACGTGGGTTTCCTCTGGGTGCTCCGGTTTCCTCCCACATCCTAAAGACATGCTGTAGGTGGATTGGATACTCCAAATTGGCCCTAGGCGTGCGTGTGTGTGTGCCTTCTGTGGAAGGTTGGGCGCCGGGCTGGCAACTCGACACCGTAAAACTCCACTGCCAATCATGAGCAGACCGGTAATCCGCTGTGGCGATCCCTAACCGGGAAAAGCCGAAAGAAGAAGAAGATAGCTGGAGTTTTGTAAATTATATGTCATTTGTATATCAAGCTGATTTGTACAGATGCTTGTGTTGAAAAATGTATTTGTAAAGCTGCTTATGTTAAAAATGTACCAACAGTCCTGCTGAACAGAAAAGAAATACACCCGTAAGTTAGACTGTATTATAGCTGTTGAAATTAATATACTGTAGCAGAGAATACTGGAAAAGAAGAGGTTACCTCAGTCCAGCTAAGTTTGAAAAAGTCTGAAATTAAATTACATGGTTTAGGCCATAAAGATTGTATCTTACAGTTCTGATTCCAGCCAGAGAAAAAACATCTGAAAAAACAGGAATAGGAATCCTACTATACTGCTCTTAGGGGTGAACTAATTGGTACCCTGGAAGGGAGGAAGTTTTTGACATGGTTTGATAGCTTCCAGATTCTATAACACATCTTAGCAAAGCTGTATGTGTGTGTATGGTAACACATACATGCAAGAATCTGGCTCAGTTGCTAGTAAAGGGGGGTAGTGTGGGAACCAAAGTCAGATGACCAGATGTCTATGATGTCATTCTGTAAGCCACCACTGAAATGATGTTTTAATACTAGATGAGACAGCTCAGTGCAGTCTGTTTTTGAAACTTGACAAAAAAGAATCACCTCCCCACTTCATCTTGCCTTCCTTCAGTAAGCAACCAGGGAATAGTACTTCTTTAGATCAATCAAGAAAATATAGTGAGATTAGTTAAGTATTGTTTTTCTGTATCTGTGTGCACCTTTCCATTTGTGTTATTTTTAATATTTCCTGGGATTGAAACTCTGGCATTTATTGTAAAGAGATATTTAGTATTTTCATGTTCTTTTATTATTTATTATTAAATATATTTAAACTTTTCATTGTGGCTGGTCTTTCAGAGAATATTTTAACCTTTGTGAGCACTTATATTTACTTGGTGACACTGTGGCCACTTGAAAGCCTTGCTGCATTGGTCAAACACTACCATTTGTATTAGTATTAATTTTACTTAGAATAATTGTGTACCCTTGTAAGTGCCTTAGAGTAGCTGGTTCTGTTGTGTTCTGGTGGCAGTATCTACCTTATAGTTTGAGCAGAGGGGGCAGAGGGCGCACAGCTGCTAAATTTGTGCCAGCCTTTCCCAGGTGTGTGTGTGTGTGTGTGTGTGTGTGTGAGTGTGTGTGTGTGTGTGTATGTGTATGAAAATCAAATCTCAAACAACAGAGACACAGAGCACTGGTTTCAGGTGGAGGACCTGAATTGGAACACTCAGCTGAGGACTCAACTCTACAGCTATGTCAGTGGGGAGTCTTATTTGGGAGCCTAGAGAGAGGGAAACCCAGCCCCAAGACTGACTGTGCTCCCTGTGTGCTCTTAATGGAAATTGTGCTTGGTTCAGACAGCTGCATCTGGAAATAGTGTGTGTGTCTATTTTTGTTTAAAGTGAATGTCCCTCACCAGTGCCAGTGGTGAGGATTGAGGATCCTTGATTACTTGTCCAGAGGAGGGGAGTCACAATTTGACTGCCCCTCATGGGATCCCTTAAACCCATGTGTAATGCTAACTAAACCAACTCATATGCAGATGGGCTGAGTGTGCTAAATAGAAGTTACCCTCACTGCTATCTCTCTGACTGAGGTATAGTCTTGTGCTATAAACCACTTCCTCATAGACTCAAGCAAAGTATTGAGTACTCATTTCCTTTTCATAAGGTCTCAACAGCATTTAAAAAGTAATAATCTGACATCCACTTATCTACCAGAGTATATATTTCAGCAATGAAATCACTAACATGATCTTCTACTTGGCTTCTGCATTACCTAAATGTTTTTTTTTTCCTAAAAAAATTCTGGCGTGACCTTAAAACATTCAAAAGGACATACTACTATAAACAGTATAGCCAGAATCTGATGTCTTACTAATTGCATGCATAGCTTTTCCTATGAGTAGAGAAGTTAAAACACAGACATAGTGCCCTTTTGAATTTAGTTCTGTCTGATCTGATCACGCAAGCTTTCAAATGTCCATATATAACTATCAAAGTAACCCCCCCGTTTAGGATGAGAAAAATAAATTATTTACTGACTTGGCTTCCACGGTTGGGTTTTCAGCTAAATTACTCATGTTCACTTGGCTAAGTGAAGGCATTATCCTCTCATGCAGTCAGTCACACTCCCTTTTTGTACCTTCAGCCTCTCTTTGCACTCACTCCATTTGTGCCTTCTGCTGACACTTCCTTTCCTCCTCTGTGACATCCAGGTGTTGCTCTCATCCTCCCCTATAATACCTCAAGTTGATTTTTTTTAACCACCTTGGTACATTTTCACCTCCAGCTTTAGTCTTTAATTCATGTTGCATTTTCAGATCACCCAGGGAAATATTGGTTTGCCCTTTTACTGTACGCTGCACACCTACAATCCTTGTCCAGCTGTCTCCATGCCCAGTTGATTGAAATTTGATGGCACACACAGTGAATATCAAGTCATCCTTGTCAAGTCAATAAACAGGAATCCTTTTGATGTGTACTGTTCAACAACTGGTACCTCTGACATTTTCAAATCTTCTTCAGAGCTCATCTTGCCGGTTTGTTAAGTATTCTATCTTAAAAAAATAAACACTGTACAATGGATATGGATGTACATTTGTCCATATGACTACAAAGGTAAATAAGTTTTCGAGGCGAAACTGTTTTGCATTTTATGCAAGTCCAGTTTACAATGTGTAAATGCTGTTGCAAACCAATATAGCAGAGTCTCCATTAACTGGGACTCAAGCAACCGGCACACCCAAGCAACTGGCAGTTTTGATTGGCTCGCATACCGGCATACAAGCGAATCAAAAACTGCAAAGCAGAGTCACTTTTACTCAATGCAGAACAACCTGCTGTTCCACATTGAGTAGAAGTGTCTCCACTTTGCGATTTTTGCGTGGCTCTTATACCAGCATATGAGCCAATCAAAAACTGCAAAGCAGAGCCTCTTCTGTTCAATGTTGAAGAGCCCACTGTTCCGCACTGAACAGAAGAGGCTCTGCTTTGCGATTTTTGATTGGCTCGTATGCCGGTATACGATCCAATCAAAAATCACAAAGCGTCTCTCAAGCAACCAGAAACTACACTTAACTGGCATCTACCAATCCCCACGGGTGTCAGTTAAGTGAGATTTTACTGCAAGAAAAGTGCAGGGATACAGGTCTTAAACCTTGCACCACGGGCACAAGAATATGAAAAAATATGTAAGAAGTGATTGGCATTAAGGGAATACGGAAAATGCACATGACTTCCACATATTATGATCAATACAGCATGCTCATGTAAGCTTTACACTGCTCAGCTATAGAACAAATTTATAGCAGCTAACTTCTCAAGATTATATCCACCTAAGTCAGAAGCCAGTGACTTCTAGAACAATACTAAAACAAACTTTACTGAAAGTATTTTACACACACACACACACACACACACACACACACACACAAACACACAACCCCATACACCCACACAGTTTTCCCACGAGGGGGCTAGAGACACCTTTCCAATGTGATCAACATTTTCCAGAGTTCACAGTGTATCCAAGCTTAGAAATGAAGCACTGTGAGCATCCTGACGTTTTGTTAGCTTACCATCAGATTGTGGACAGGGTCCAACTATTTAGGTCAAAACAACTAGAAAAAATATGAAAGAATAACATTTTGAGCTATTCGAGCTGCACTAACACACCAAGCAGTAGTAGTAAGAAATATTTGTAAATTAAACTCCAAACAGTAGTAATAAATAGTCCAAAAATCTTTTTGTGATTAAAACTTCTTTACTTTTGCGAATAAAACAGCTTCACGTTCTTCGCACCAAAACAACAAATCTTGTTGTGATTAAAAATAGCTTCAGTTCTTAGTAGCAATAAATCTTTATTGGGTGAAACACATATAAACTGGCAGTTAAGCGCTGTGCTTATGTAAAGAAACTAGAAATAAATCTTGTGTTTATACATATTTCAAAACCAAAGAAAAAAAAATCAACATTCTATTTACTTCTATAGAAACGTAAACATCAAATTTTGATTGGTTAAAATTTAAATATCTCTTAGAATATATATTAGAATATAGGTGGTTGTAATATTCCAGTGGTTATTTTGCTTCCAGCTTCTGTATGATTGAAAAGAGTGCTTGCAGCCAAGCAATTCAGTAGTAAAACTTGAATGAAACAACTTTGAAAAACTGGTGTGCTATAAGACTTATATATGCACCTATAAGGATATAGTAATTGGGATCCATGTGTTTGGTGTTTTTATAGATACATAAATGAGTACCATTAGGTGTCAACCATCCAACTATGTAGGCTAAATTGTCTAAAACATATAACATACTATCCATTGTCTGTGTGATTGGACAGTGAAACTTTATGTGGGAAATCAGGAAGTAAATCTGATTGGGTGAAAAATGCTGGTCTGCTATGTGTCTTATGACAAACAACAGTGAGGACTTCATAACTTGGGTTGAGTGTGAATGGTATTTTTTATATAGAAATTAAACGTTACCTGCTGTACACCAAAAAGAACATCAGTTAAATAACAGTATTTTTTTTAAATAGATAAAATTTAAATAATAAAAAAGCACCCCCACTTAAAAATGTTTCTGTATGTTTAAAATTAATAAATATAGCTTGCCTGCAGCACTTTCACTCACACTTCTTCAGATCTGCCTCTTAGGTGGAACCTTTTAATTCTAAAGAAAACTTTTTGTGCACAGAAATACAACAACTAATAATCAATTAATAATTCAAAATTAATAATAAATAGTTGCATAAATCTCCACCAAAGTCAAATTAAAACAGGAGAGTGCAGCTGTCAATAAGCATGGTGATGGAGTCTCCTAAAATTGAAAACGCTGGTGACGGAAACCTGAATGTTAAGTCCTAGTGGCTTACATGCTTCTCCTCTGATCTGCCATTCTAATTCGCATTTTTCCAGTCTGCCATTTAATGATTCTTGCAGTTCTTCTTTTGGTATGCAATCTAGAATACGAAACTGGAATGTCTTGTGTCCAAGTTTATTTCGGTTGTTTTTAGCTAGTGCATTGTTGCTGTTGCTGTATAGGATGCCTGCAAGGTGTCTAGCAATTCTGGTTTTAAGTCTGTTGATAATTTTCCCAGATATAGAAGGCAGGGCCATTGGGTGCACTGGGCCTTGTAAACTACTGATTCCGAACTGCAATTCCCAGGTTCTTGGCTGTGGTAGTAGCGGTCAGTATTAGGGCAGTGAAAACCAATTCTGCTGCTCATGTGATTACAGTAACTGCAGCTGGGGGGTCCACAAGAAAATTTACTGTTTGGGGAGTTGAGTTGGTCCGTGGTTGTTCTGATAATTTTTTTAAACAAAATGACTGATATTCTTGTTTCTCCAAATGTTGAAACTAGGTTTTTCTGATAGGATATTCTTGAGAATAATCCAGTTGTCCTAAATGATGCCCATTACAACTCTACAGTCAAATGAGAAAGTAACCGCTATGGAGATGTCTTTATATCCCTCATTGTGGTTCCTTCTCCTGTTAGTTCTATGCCTGTTATCAGGGTTTGGGTAATCAGGGTTGGTGTTTTTTGGAGGGAGATAGGTTCAAGCATCCCAATGACCAACTTTTTACTGTAACCACGGGAAAATAAATCTTTCTTTAGGCTCATTATGTTGATGGTGAAATGCCTTAGTTCCTTCAATACTCTAGCAATCCTGAGGCCCTGGGATTTAATCACGTTCTTGTTGGTCTGGAAAGGATGCATACTGTCCTGGTGCAATAGTAAGTTTACTCTGGTGGGTTTTTGGTATAGGTTATTTGAGAACCAGTCAGAGCCTTCCAGTTTTAATATTGTGAGGTCTAGGAAATGAGCACCATCTTTGTTGTGGGAAGTTGTAAAGTTCAGGAAATTCATGGAGTTCCCAATGTAGTTGAAAAATTCCAGTAACCTTGCCTCCATGCTATTCCAAATAATAAAATTGTCATTAATGTATCGGAAATAACAACCCATGATCTGGTAGAAGGGAGAGTCATAAATGTGTTTGCTCTCACTTTCCTGTGGTGATATTAGCTAGGTTGGGAGCTATAGCTGCCCCATAGCAATAGCAATATCCCATTTCTGCCTGTAAAAACATTTGATAAAATGGAAAAAGTTGCTGCCTGGCAGAACATGGAATAGTCTGCTGATACCTTCTGTCCCGAAATCTAGCCCTGCCCAGTGATCCCTGAAGGATTCTATTACTGGTTGAATGCAGTAGTCATGTGGAAGCACTCTGTAGAGTGCTTCTACATTGATAGTCACCAAGGAGGAGTCCTTATCTATTTAAATGTTGCAGATTTTCTTGAGGAAATCTCCTGTGTCCAGAATAAAAGGGTTGCTTTCAGCTAGGGGCTTAATTTGAACCTCTACATATATCAACATGGGTTTGATGATGCTGCCCCATTCACTATTACTGGCCTATATGGTGGGTCCATATGGTTTTTGTGGGGCTTGGATATTCCTAAAAAAATTTGGGAGTTTGTGGTGGGTAGCTGTGATAAAATCAGGGAGTTTTTCACTGATTAGGCCTTCTTTGTTGAAGAAAACAAGTTCTGTCATTATGATTTCATAAGCAGACTATCTGCTGGAAGTGGCATTTCTCATAATAATCCTGACTGTCTAAGCATGGATGTGATTTTCCAGTTGTAAGCTTCATTGTCTGTAACCAAAATGCGCCTTCGTTTATCTGCCTTCATGACTCTTCTTGTGAGGTCAGAGCTAAGTGCCTTCAGTGCCCTGTATTCATGTGGCTTCAGATTGTAAAAACATTTCTTGGGGTTTTTTTTCAAAGCTCTCATAATATCCATTTAACATTTGGTCTCAAAGGCTGATACAGTGGGGTGTGGTGGTGCACAAAAGTTGCTAGGTTTCTTCCATTTTTCTTTAAAGAAAATGTCTGGTCTACCCTTATTGTGGAAGAAATATTTTAGGTTTATTTTCCGGGTAAGCATCTTAAGGTCGATGATCATCTGTACGGTGTCGCTTCTCTGATGAGGAACAAAAGTCAGACCTTTTTCTGAAATGTTCAGTTCAGTTGGGGATAGGATTTTCTTAAAATGGTTCCAGATTTTATTCTTGGGTAGAAGTTTGTTGTTGTCTCTCAATTGGGGAGGTTGGTGGGTGGGAACCAAAGATGTCTCATAGTCCCTCTTTCCTTGCCGGGTTTTCTTTCTGTGGTGTGGGTGGTTCAATGGCAATTGACTAAGCCTGGGGTGATAGACTTTCCTCGATTGCTGGTTGTGTGAGGTGAGAGTCCTCAATCCTTGGTTGCTGTTTAATCCTGAGATCTTTGGAGGGAAACTGTGGTTCCGAGGATCCAACCAAGGGAAATCCTGGTCTTGTTGAAAAACCTGCTGTTTATTTACAGAGCTGGTGTTTTCCATAAGTAATAGTGGTCTATTAAAGGACAAAGTTCCATCTGTGTCAATTTGTTCCCTTATTCCTCTGATTGGTGTGTGCGGGAGTTCATATACTGCTATTTTTATCCATCTATGTTGGGGATGGTGATTGCTCTGGTCAAAGTCTCTTTGCTGTTTTTTGTTTCTGGTCAAGCATCTGGATGTTAGAAACAATTGGTTGTACTTTTATCTCTTTATCTTGAATTCTGTCTATCATACGTTCAGGTTTTTCAAATATAAGTTTTTGTATCCCTTGCAGATTCCTATTATATTTGAGAAAAACATTTACTAAATTCAGGCCAGCTTCTGCGAAGATCTCTTGCCATTTTTTTACTGAGATCTTCATTCTGGTTTCTGCAGTTAAGTCTTTTCTGCAGCCAGAGTCATTTGGGAACTAATCTTTTGTTTAAGCAAGCTTGAAAGTTGGTTTCTTCCCACGGCAGACTTCTTAAATGTAAAAATAGTGTTTTCCAAAGTGATCAGCATTTGGCTCTCTGTGGTTTCCTTGTTCCATGTGGTCTTCACGAGTGGAACACTTAAGATCTTCATAATGGAAAAACGCAAATTAGAATGGCAGATCAGACTAGAAGCATGTAAACCACCATGACTAACACTCAGATTTCCATCATCAGCGTTCTTAATCTTAGGGGACTCCATCACCATGCTTATTATTGGCAGCTGAATTCTCCTTCTCCCGTTTTAAATTTGACTTTGGTTGAGATTTATACAATTATTTTTAATTATCAGTTGGTTATTAATTATTGTATTTCTGTGCACAAAAAGATTTCTTTCGAATTAAAAGGTTCCACCTGATAGGCAGATCTGAAGAAGCATGAGCAAAAGCTTTGCAGACAAGCTATATTTATTAATTTTTAATATACAGAGACGTTTTAAGTGGGGTTGTTTTCCTTATTATTTAAAGTCTCCTATGTATTTAAAAAAATAGTCCATTCAATCATGCAGAAGCTGGAAGCCAAGATAACCATTGAACATTAAAACCACCTACATTCTAATAGAAATTCTAAGAGACATTTAAGCTTCAACTAATCACAATTATATGTTCACGCTTCTACAGAATTAATAGAACGTTGAGTTTTTTCTTTGTTTTTGAAATATGTATAAACCCAAGATTTATTTCTAGTTTCTTTACATAAGCACAGCACTTAACTGCTGATTTACACAAGTTTCATCCAATAAAAATTTGTTGCTACTAAGAAGTGACGCTATTTTTAATCACAGCAAGTAAGATTTGTTGTTTTGGTACGAAGAACGTGAAGCTGTCTTTATTATCAAAAGTGAAGAAATTTGGTCACAACAACATTTTTTCACTATTTATTACTACTGTTTGGAGTTTAACTTACAAATATATCTTACTACTACTGCTTGGTGTTTTAGCTTAGTTTGAACAGCTCAAAAGACTATATTTTCTGAGTTCACAGTGCAGGATGCCACCTACCAGACCAATCCCTATCAAAGTCTCCATTATTAAACACTCCTTCTAATCAGCTAATCAGTAAATTATAGTAGCTTACAGCCAGCCTCTGTTCATAGAAGAAGGATGCCAAGAGTCACAGTAAGGCTGTGGAGCTACTGTTATAAAAGAATATGACACCAGCCACAAGGTATTATAACTGAAATAATTTTAGTTAGCAGAAAAGTCTGTAAAAATGAAAGAAAAAACAAGCCAATAATTGTCCATGGAATGATAAAAGAAAATAGAAGTTATGTTCTTACCATAACGTTCCATGATAGTTGTCTTCTTCTCGCCTTCTTCTTGCTGGATGGCTCTAAAAGCTCGAGAGTTGGTTCCACCGGCTCGAGGCTCCCCTTATATCCCACAATGCTAGGCGTGAGTTACCTCAGATCTCATTTGTAAGCTAGGCCCAGCCTATAGTAGTAATGGAATAATTAGTAGCAAAGTCCACCTCTATAAATAAAGGAAAAAAGAAGGGTGACCTACATCCTGATCCAGGAAATATGCACAGCAGAGCATATACCTAAGTACAGAGGTGGTAGAAAGAGAGGTCACAATCACAACTCCTCTAGGTCTGTCCAGGCCAGGGGCAGGAGGTGGGGCCTTAAGAAGAAGCGAGAAGAAGACAACTAACATGGAGCGTTATGGTAAGAACATAACTTCTATATGTTAAGTTGTCTATCTCGCCTTCATTCTTGCTGGATGGGACCGTCCCTAGCACCTTGTCCCGGGTGGCCTAACGGAACAGACTCCTGAGAACAGTGGAACCAAAGTTAGCTCTATGCCTAGAAGCTAAATCCAACTTATAATGAGAAATGAAAGTGTGAGGAGTAGCCCAAGTAGCCGCTGCACAAATGGTGTCAATAGGCAGTCTGTCTTGGAAGGCTAAAGAAGTAGCCAAAGCTCTGGTAGAATGGGCCTTAGGTTTATCAGGCAGCTTTTGGTGTCTAATTTCATATACAAGGGAAATCAGAGATGTTAGCCATCTAGATAATGATACCTTTGAAACTGAAAGTCCCTTTCTGCCTTCTGCATAGGAGACAAACAGCTGGTCAGATTTTCTGAATTGTTTTGTTCTATCCAAATAGTACCTCAACTGACGATGAACATCTAGCCAGTGTAATTTTTGTTCAGACCTATTGGAATATTCTGGAAAAAGACAGGGAGGTCAATGCTTTGATTTAGATTTGATGTCGAGACTACCTTAGGCAAAAAGGACGGGTTAGTTCGTAAGGATACCCTGTCCTTATGAAACAATATATAAGGAGGTCGACAGCTGAGTGCTTGAAGTTCTGAAACTCTTCTAGCTGAAGTAATAGCTACCAGAAAGAGAGTCTTCCATGATAGCAATTTTAAAGAACAGGAGGCTGCAGGTTCGAAGGGGGGAAGAATCAAAGAAGTAAGAACTAAATTTAGGTCCCAAGGAGAAGGAGGATTTCTTATAGGAGGTCTGAGAAGAAAAACTCCTTTCAAAACTTTGCAAAGCTTGTGGGACATTAAGGCAGACTCAGAAATACCCACATGAAAGTTAGAAATAGCTGCCAATTGAACTTTAAGAGTAGAAGGAGATGAACCTGCATGGAAGAGTTCAGCTAGAAATTCAAGGACTATTTGGATGGAAGCAGTGAAAGGATCTATGTCCCTTCCTTGAGCCCAATATGTGAAGCGTTTCCACTTACTCAAATAAATCTTCCGAGTGGAAGATTTATGGGAAGCTATCAAAATATCTCGAACGGAGTGAGATAATTGAGGAAGCCTGGCTAAGGTTGGAACTGGAGGAACCAAGCAGTGAGGTTCAGAGAGGGAGGAGCGATGTAACTGACCCGACTGATGGATCAACAGATCTGGAACTAGGTCCAGATGCCACAATAGAAATTGATGTAGAAAGGGGAACCACACCTGTCGAGGCCAGTAAGGAGCAATGAGGATCAATGAGGCCTTCTGAACGATAGCTTTCTGTATCACTTGAGAGATTAGTGGGAAGGAGGAAATGCATACAGAAGTCCCGGGGCCAAACTTGGACTAGAGCGTCTCTGCTGGGTTGGCCTGGTAAAGGGAATAGAGTGAAAAATTCTCTGCACTTGCTGTTTTGGGGAGTAGCAAAAAGATCGCAAGAAGGCTGACCCCACTTGTGGAAAATTTCTCTCACAAGAGAGTCTTTCTGAGACCACTCGTGAGGCATGAGAATAGCTCTGCTCAACTTGTCCGCAATTTGATTGGACTTCCGGGGATGTGTGTTGCTATCAGAAATCGCTGAGAAGAAATCGCCCATTGCCACAGTCTGAGTGCTTCTCACACAGGGGTATGACCTGGTTCCGCCTTGTTTGTTGATGTACCACACTACAGACATATTGTCTGTCTGGATTGCAATCGTTCCCAAGGGAAGAGAGTCTTGAAGGGCTGCTAAAAGCACTGCTCTCATCTCTAGAACATTTATGTGCAAGTGGCATTCGTTTGGTTGCCATGTGCCCTGGACCGTCCTGCCCTGATAATGCCCCCACCCGATCAGGGAGGCATCCATTGTCAGAGTAGCAACCGGAGGGTGGAACAAAGGGTCTTCCCAACAAGAGCTGAGGGAAGACATCCACCACATGAGATGATTTCTGCGTGATCATAATCGTGTGAGACATTCGTAGTTGCTGGTATGACCATTGTGTGAAGAGCATCCATTAAAGGATCCGCATGTGGAATCTAGCTAACGGAAGCAGAGGTATGGCGGCGCCATAAACGCCAACACCTTCAGAACTAACCTGGCTTTGATTCTGTTGTTGTTGAAAAGGAGTGAGACCAGTTTGTGAATGTCTGCTATTCTCTGATGTGTTAGTCAGACATGTCCACTGTGTCCAGATTTGCGCCTATGAAAGTAATAGCGACAAGGCGACAAAACAGACTTCGCAATTTATTGAAATGCCTAACTTTTGACAAATGCGAAAGGTATAATCTCTGGCCACCAGAAGGAGATGCTTGGTGGGAGCTGTGAGGAGCCAGTCGTCCAAATATGGAAACACCTGGAATCCTTGTCGTCTCAGGTGAGAAGCTACCACTGCCATGCATTTGGTAAACACCCGGGGGGCAGTGGTGAGACCAAAGGGCAGGGCCCTGAACTGAAAATGACTGGTTCCCAGCCTGAAGCGGAGGAATCTTCTGGAGCGTCTGTTCATTTTTATGTGATATCCTGAAGGTCTATAGAGCACATCCAGTTTCCTTTGCCCAAAAGGGGAAGGATGGATTGCAGCGTGACCATCCGAAATCTTGTTTTCTTGACTGATCTATCTGTTCAAGATACTGAGATCCAAAATTGGTCTCCAGTCCCCTGTTTTCTTTGGAACTAAAAAGAACCTTGAGTAGATTCCGGATCCTTGCTGGTCTGCTGGAACTGGTTGAATTGCTCTTTTTGCAAGCAGTTTTGAAATTTCCAAAACCGCTAGATCCCTTTGAGCGGGTGGAACATCTGGAAGGGATTTTTTTGATTGGTTTGGAATGCGAAGAAAGGGGATAGAATAGCCTTCGGAAATGATGGACTGTACCCATTTGTCTTGAGTCAGGGATAGCCAGGCTTCTGGGTACAGTGACAATCTTCCCCCGGCTGCCTCCGAAGGTGGGCAGTCTCAGGGATGCTGAAAGGGCTTGTGAGAGAAGGCTTCCCGATTGCCCTGGTTCTGCGGACCTCCCCTGCCCCTAGGGCGACGTCTACCATTGTTATTCCGCCTCTGCCTCTGGCGGGAAGCGACTCTGAAGTCCCTTGAGATTGTTTACGGAACCACATCTTTCCACCTTTCTGGCCTTTGGGGTAAGGCCTAGAAGGAGTAGAAAAACGGACTCAGACGGCAGAAAGGGTCTTGCCATCAGTTTCGCACCTAGTCAAGGTTTCTTTCACTTGAGGACCAAAGAGAGATGATCCATCAAACGGGGAGTTAGTGAAAGACGTCTTGAAGGGGTCCGCAAAATTGCATAGCCGCATCCAGGCATGCCTACGTAAGGCCACACCTGTCCCTGCGGCCCTACTCGCTCCATCAGCCGTAAGAAAGAAGCGTGGAGGAGTTGGTTATGGAGTTAAGGGTAGCCAGCTGCGTGTTCATCTTATCTTGAAAACCCGCAGCTGTAGGGTCCTTCAACATTTCACTCGCTTCTTTGATCAAGTCCCTTTGAAGACGAGTAAAATGGCATAGGTAGTTCAGCGAACGCATGGTAAATGTCGCTGACGAGAACATCCGCTTCCCGTACCTGTCCATGGACCTAGATTCCTTGTTAGGTGGATGGACAGGTACTGAAGGATCAGCTAGCTCCTTCTTAGTGGCAGCAGCTACCACCATAGCATCCACAAAGACTCCTTTTGTCAAGAACTGTTTGTCTGCTGGTGCCGTTATGAACTTGGAGGGTCTCCTGGGAGTGGGGTCCACTGAATCAGGAGCCGTCCATGCCTTCTTAGCAACCACCTGCATGAGGGGTCAAGGGGGACACCCAGGAGGTGGAAGGGCGAGAGCCAAACGCCTCAAGATACACAGATTCATCCTCCGAAGGGTTGAGGGCTGGCCAATTTCCCCTCTGCTTCAGGATCTCTACAATGTCTGCAAATGAGACATCTTCAGAAGGGGAACCCTCAGAATCATCTAAATCTGTGTCAGATGTGATGGACTCAGGTGAGTCAATGTGTTTCCTCTTACACTTCCTCTTCCGAGGAGGCTCTTCTGCCAAATCAGGAGAGGCCTCGGAAGAGGATGAAATCCCACAGGGGTTCCTGAGGAGCTGGCTCTCTGCGGTCCGGGATGAGGGAGTGAGTCGACTTGACCTGAGGCACCGTGGAGAGGGAGGGCCGACTGTGGAGTAGAGCCAGGCTCTAACACACTCCGCATGACCTCGAATGCACCCCTGTCAGGCAAAGCCAGAGGTCCCCGCCCGAGAAGCTAAGAACCTCCCTCGGCACCGACAGTGATGGCTCCGAGGCCGATGTCGGAGCCGAACTCACCAGCCAAGCACCGAGAGGGAGAGGGGTCGGACAAGGTCCCGATGCCACTCACCAAGTCCGGCGCCGAGATTCTTCCAAGGAAGAAATCGAAGACAATTGTATCGGCTCCGGCGCTATCACAGTCTCGGTTCCAACACGACCCGGCTCCGAGCTCAAGAGAGTGAAGGAGGAATATATTGATGGACAGGGGCAGGCATCGACTGATGAGTCGGGCTCTGAAGCATCTGGGCCAGTGCCTCGGACTTAAGAAGTCGACTCACTACCCTCTGAAGGTCATGATCCGACAGCCTCGATGACCTAGAGGAGTGAGATCTTTGGCTCCGTTCAGACAGCAGGGGAGATCCTGGAGCCGAATGAATGGAGCCAAGGGATGGTGACCTGGACCTCTTCTAGTTGTCGGCTCCGAAGGTCTGGTCGGAGCCGACAGATTTCTAATACCTCGGCTCCAGCCGAAGGAACCACAGAAACTGTGGACTGAGACTCATCGGCTCCAGCCGGAGCCGATGTAGGCAGAGGTTTAGAAACCTTAGGTCTCGGCTCAGTTGTCGGAGCCGAAGACCTAGATGCCTTAGAGGGCTTCCTGTAGACACAGAAAGGGAATCCTCTGGCTTGAGTAAGCCCTTAAAATTAACTTATTTTTCTTTCCTGCAGGACCCTGGGGCTGAAGCCATGGCAAACAGCACAGGAGTCCTGCAGGTGCAAAGGTCCCAGACAGTAGACACAAGAAGTGTGAGCGTCTGTCAGAGACATTTTCTGACAGCACGCATCACACTTCTTGAATCCGGAGACCTTTGCTTCTTTAGACATCTCAAAAAGTGTAATCACACACACAGTCACAAACACACTGATTACACCCTGTCTAGTTTAACTTAAAATAAAACAACTAACTAGGTTTTTTAAATTAAGAAAAAATAACACACACACTCCACTAGGGAAGGAAAAAGGCCTGTAGGCCCAAGGGAAGAACTTAAAGTTCTTGTGGGAAAAAAACAGGAATTTTTAAGAAAGGGGATAAGAATTCCTCTAAACTAAGGGAAATAAGTATAAATATTAAAATTAAAGGGGTTTTAATACACTAACTTTACAAGAAAAGTCACTTACCAAGAACAAAACCAACACCTCGATCGCTGTAGCGGCAAACGAGATCTGAGGTAACTCACGCCTAGCATTGTGGGATATAAGGGGAGCCTCGAGCGGTGGAACCAACTCTCGAGCTTTTAGAGTGGGGCTCGAACCCATCCAGCAAGAATGAAGGCGAGATAGACAACTTAACATCAGATGTTTTAAACAGACATTTGACAACAAAATAAAAGTAATGTATTTCGGCTTTTCCCGGTTAGGGGTCGCCACAGCAGAACTCTGGTCCACTAATGACTGGCAGTGGATTTTTACAGTGTCGAGTTGCCAGCCCAGCACCCACTCTTCAAAGAAGGCACACCCATTCACACACACACCTACCTGCATGTCTTTAACATCACTCGACCGCAGGGAGGACATGCAGACTCCACACAGAAGGCGCTCCAGCTGAGAATCGAACGGGAGAACCTCTTGCTGTGAGGCAACAATGCTAACCGCTGCACCACCGAGGCCTATTATCTAAATAGCCACATTCCTACCACTTTTCAGACACTACCACGGCCTAACTACCAATAAGTCATTAAATACTCACTAGATGTAGTTAACACACACAGGCAATTTATTAAAGTCTGAGCTTACTGTTTCTAGAAAAACAAGTTGGACTGTAGGTTAGAGAAAATACATGTAAAAATGCTTTTTGCTGCCAGGTTTAAAGACAGCAAGTCAAGTGCATAATCCAAAATAAACAGGAAAATAATAAGATTTATTTGCAAGCTGGATGTTTCTTACATATATACACACATACAAAAATATATAGCAGTATAGAATGACTTCTTTCAGAAATGAAAGAGCAGAAGTCATGGCTCTGTATTCCTTGGGATTTACTGGTTTTAAAAAAAGCACACTTCCCACTCTTTTACTGTAGATTGATTAGAGCACAGAGTTTCAGACCAACGTGAGATAATGTAGCTTTTGACAGGCAGTAATGAGCACATAAACAGTTCCATTCTACCATATACAGCTGCATCAGTAGAAAAAAGAATGTTACATTGAACACATCTAATAAAGCATACAGCTACTGACATAACATGATGAAGCTACTCATTGTGGTACAGGAGAAAAACATACACAGACAACTGGAGGAAAAGCCTTCTAATACCAATGTAGAACAGCAAAAGGAATACTCACTGCTGTGGGCAGTACAGAGGTATCAAAAGTCCCACCACACCGTGCAAAACTATTGGTGGTGGAGAGCCTGACTGAAATGATGCACAGTAATATAAAGTAAGAATGGAGTTGAGCAGTTCAGATTCAAATCAGGATGCAGTTCAACTGTCCCAATGTTCATAGTGAGAAAAAGTGTAGAAAAAAAAACGTCCCACTGGATATAAAAAAGCATATGACAAAGTCCTATGAAGGCTAATTTGGGTACTCTTGTTATGGTATAAAACCTCCAAAACACTGGTAGAATTGGGGCATGATGTGTACAGGGAACCAGTGAATCTGCTGTTCATCTCCTACAGCATTCCTTAGCATATGTTTCCCAACAGCAACAATGCTTTAGCATTGTATGGCAAGCCTGAAAGCTCACTTTAAGCAAGGAGTCTAGGAACCTCCCTATCCAAGGGCAGCAGAAATGTCACTGGCTGCTCATCTCCCTCATCCAGTTCTTCCACTGCACAAGTTCCATTAGTCAAACCTAGGTCACTGGGGCTGCAGTCACAGGGTTCCATTCCTCTAAACACCTTTTTATTCCATGATTGTATTATCATTTTCTATAACCAAATGAAAAACTGAGAACTAACTACCTTTGCAAAGTCCAATAGTATCCCTTTTGAGAAGTCACTGATTTCAGATACTAAAGAATGCGCTTGATACAAAACGGTCCTGCCTTCCCACACTATACAGACCTTTGTATACCGGTTACAGTTTTCATACTGTTTCTAAACAATTAAAATGTGAGATTGAAAAACCAAACTTGAAAAATGTTTTACTTAATGTCCTCTCTCTGTAATGAAAATTTACAAACTGTTTCTATAAAATGTTCTACCACTACTCAAAATTTGCATTTTCATTTTAGGTATTGCAACATTCTATCTTGCATGTGGTTCAGTTCTCATATGCGTTATTTTAAGGGAAGGCATGAGTTGTGAAAATTTGTGAGATTTTTATTTTCTCTTTAAAAAGTGTCCCTAGTTAATTTGCTGCAATCCTTGTTAAAAAAAGATGTGCACCATCAGTTTACTGCACAAAACATGGGGTGCTGTTCAAAATACTACAATGCAGATTCTGAAAAATGATAACATGACCTAACTGAGATGGGATAATTCATTCTTCACAGCTGTAACAATGGCAGGAATTGAAGCATAGAGGATAGCAGAAAGGTTGAGGCTTTCTGACCCACACCATCATGAACTCAAATTAGCTGGCTTTACATACAATACTGGCACTCTTATGCCAATGGTATTCCACTGTTTAATGCTTCTAAGTGTATGAATTGGGGTGACCACTTGCCTATGAATTCCCACTGCACTAGAAAGTTCAGAATAAAAAGGAAATGTCAAGTACAAACCAGAATGGTTTGAAATGAGAAGTTAAGAAATCAAACTGGTTTAGTGGGTGGCAAAGTTAAGACATTTCAGGGGACAATGGATGAAAAATATGTGAGGATGAACTAGTTCTGCTACCCTAAATTTGGTCTTTTTTACAATACACCACTAACTGTTCTGATTTCCAAGGACTGCTGTGCAAAGGTAAATTTGCTGATTAGTTTAAATGTACCTGTGTTACAACTTAAAAAGAACTAAATAACCCATACTGTAATACATAAAGTAAATAAAACTAAAAACTAGACATATATCAAATACCTAATTCAAAAGGCATAACTACAAATCCTTATACAATGTTAAAAAATGTATTTGACATAAGATATGCAAAGCGCATGGTTTAATAAACAGGCCATTGGCTTTTAATCCCATTACTCCTCATCTTCTACCAGCAATAATTAATCAAAAATGTGCAACACAATTCTTCCCTTTTAAGCATATAAAGGCAGCTTACAGATATTATAACAGCATACAAAACAATTACTATGCAAGAACAAAGGGCTGTTCTTTGAAATGAGTGCATTTCTTATTCTTTTGAAGATGCCCCTTTTATCCTACAAGAAAAGAATAAAACACTGGCAGTTCTAACCTTGAAGACAATAAATTAATGTGCTGCAGACTATTTTCAGTTGTGTGATTCAATTTGATAGTAACTTCAGATTACAGCGCAATTTTAGATACTGACTATTATTTTGCTACACTTTTTTCCCTACAAATTCAAAGTTAACCCTGGAAGCAATGGGGTGCTCTTGCAAAACCTGTAGTGAAATAAGCATGTATACAATAATTTGTATTCTTCTGTTAGAATAGGTCTCAAAGTATGAAGCAAAATATACATACAACATTCTGTTTTAAACTTAACCAGTTTTATAACTTTAGATTTAAAAGGTGAAAGAATAACCTAAAGCTGTAAAACTCTTTAAAAGAACCTGCTGCTGTCAAAAAATGTAGTGTATGTGATGAAATAGATAACAGGTCCTTTCAAAAGTACCAAACACTAAATACAGGTTAGCACATTAAAGCATTTCTTCAACAATTAGGGTTACCACCAGTCCCACTTTGCGAGGGACAGTCCCTCTTTGGGCAGTTGTGTCCTGACCAAAAATATTAAAAATGGCAAATGTCCTGAGATTGTAGGACATAATTATGTCCCATATTTCATATAATAGTTGCATAAAATAGTTATTTCTGTATGTAAAATACCTAAATGTTACAAGAAACAGAATAAGCAACTAAACTGCTACAAGAATAAGCTTTCATTTAGGCAAAAAAAGTAAAGTTCTATCCTTTGTACTGACTGTGGGTATGTGTCAGCCTGTAAAATCTGATGTGTGTCCCGAAAATGTCCCACTTTGGCCATTTGAAAAGGTGGCAACCCTATCAACAATGCAGTGCATTTCTGACTCCTAATGGATGTGCTTTAACAAGTGACAAATACCAGATCATTGTTTGTCTGTTATAAGAAACTAATATAACTGAAAGCAACTATGATTAATGAAAAATGCCTGCTGTAAATTAATCCAGTTCTTTTATTATACTTCATAAGCAGTCTATCTACAACTTAAAAAAAAAACATTAACATTGCAAACATACCATGGTAACCTCATAAAATTAAACCATCACCACATTCGACTGATTCTGCGCAAACTAGATACTTTGCCAGCAAAGACCAAAATAAGCGTTTACCAGGACCCAGTGACAGTATTCTGTATGTCTTTTTTTTTTCAGACCTTGCAAACAAGCCAGAAGGAGGAGGAGCTTTTCCTCTAAATGAGAGGGCAGGAGATGATAGTTTGGCAGTACTGAAACTAAATTCCAAGAAAACTGTGAACCAAAGAATCACCTACACTATGCCATACCTTTCATTTTAACCAGCAATCAGGAAGCACAAGAATGTGCTGTGTGACTGATCTGAGATATGGAGAAAGAATAGTCTGCAGTACAAATAAGAAGTACAAATAATGACTATATACTGCGGTGGTGGTGCTGCGGTAGCGCTGTCGCTTCACAGTAAGACGTTGTCCTGTTCGATTGTCAGCTAAAGCGTCTTCTGTGTAGAGACATGCGTGAATGGGCATACCTTCGTTGAAGGTTGTGCATCAGGCCTGGCAACTCGGTACGTAAAAATCTACTGCCAATCGTTAGCGGACCGGAGTTCCGCTGTGGCGACCCCTAACCAGGAAAAGCCGAAAGATACAACAACAACAAATAATGACTATATAAAAAACAGGTTAATGAAAGAACCTATACCTAACATTTGAGAAAGCCTTTGACACAAGTACTGTAAATTTTTAATGGAATAGCGCTCGCAATCCTCCTGGACATGGGCAGCCATGACTAAATGCAATCGTGGGTATTAACTAACATTTCTATGGTATTACAATGGGATGAAATGGCTAGGATTGAAATGACCACCGGGTCTATAGCTTAGTAATCTCTTATGCTCCTATGATTCAATATGAGCAGTTAAAAACAATAGCAGATGGGATGAGAAATGCAGGTTCAATTCACAGCTGGAGTGCCTTCTGTGCAGAGTCTGCATGTCCTCCATGCGTTCATGTGGGTTTTCTCTGGGTACTCCGCTTTCCTCTCACATTACAAACACATGTGTCTGCAGTGTTTCTCCCCGAGCCCTTGATGAAAACTGGTTTTGTTCCAAGTTAGACTTTCACGGTAAACAAATGTTAAATAAAAAATAAATACACATTGACCTTCAGACAGCAAGTAAAGTGAAAACTGTAAATAAACAAATTAGTATGCCTCAATGGGAGTACATGTGGCAGCAAAAACATTGCTCGAGAAGACATCTAGTCATAAACAGCAGGAAAAAACATAACCAATGTTCAAGCTGTGGCAATTAGTGTGAAAACAGGCAATGCAAACCAAAAAGTCAGTCTTTGGGATGTACAGTACAAGGGAGCATAAATCAAAAATGGGGGCAAAAAACAGAAACATACAATTTTAGAGACTGGCCAAAGGCTTCAGAAGGAGTACAGTGTAAATGATAAAACTCTAAGATGAAGGCACAGTGAAGGGGATACCTACATGCTAGGATTTACTGCTGCAGCTACCCGCTCTGAAGATCTGCTGCCAGCATTATGCACAAGTTTTTTTATTCACTCATTTTTACAGCACTTCCAAGTAACTTTTTCCTCCAAATCAAATAAATGAAGAAAACAAAAGGAATGGGGCCATTTTCTATTATGGCCATGTTTACTTTCCCTTCTTTCATAGGTGACATCTGCTACTTTAACATTACACCCACTGGCAATTCTCCTTTCCCCAGAGAACGTAAACAGATCAGGTTAAAGTACTGTATTAATTATGTCCAGACATACAGTTTTATTGTCTTCCATCTCTTCATATTGAAGCTTAAGATACTATCAAATTTAATCTTAATGTCAACCAATGCCTTGCAACAACTGTAACCCAATCATAGTTGAGCAATAGCTTTCCCTTTAACAATCTGATCTTTTTACCAAATTCTACGGAGGTTTTCAAGTTATGTGCAAGAACAAAAATGTGATCTCATTCCTCTACTTCTCCCAATCCACACCTCATGAGAAAATGTTTTGCAAGCTATTAGATTTATAAAAATACCCATGTAAAAATCATATATTGCATAAATTTGGTGGCATATCTGAATACTAACACATTTCAACTATCGAAATGTATATAATCTACTCTCAGTTTCTTTTTATTTTCCCTTATTGTTCCATTTCCTCTTGGATTACCTTGTAAGTTCTACTGAGATACTTCTTCATACTAGGTTTATCTGTTCTAAAACCTCTGCTGGGGATGTGTGTGTTACCTTCTCACCTCTATAATCAGGGCTAGCTCTGCTTGCAGAACTATTGAAAGACAACAAGTCTCTCTGCTGGGGGGGGGGGGATGTATTTGTTCTAAACTACTTTCTTTTTTTAAATACTTTTACGAAATTATCTATAAAGATCTGGGCAGACATACATTAAAAGAAAAAAATATATATATATATTTTTTCCATTTACGTACAGTATACATTATTTATTTATTTTATTTATTTATTCCAGTTTGATGACCGGGGAGGTCCACTGGACTCGGTGAGCCCGTTTTCAGTGGAGGCCGGGGAGAAAAGCTCCACAATACAAAAGTTACATTACATGATGAATTACAAAGAAAAATTTGCATTACAATCGACAGGTAGCATACAATGCAGAGTACAAAAATTATAGATTTGTTCATGAGAAAGTCAGGCATAACAGTATCATGGCTACATGTTACTGTTTAGTTACATATACATTCTATATATGGAGGGAAGTTGGGAAGGTGAGAGGGTTAACCAGGAGAAAAGGAAGAGGAGAGCTTGGAAGGTATGGGATGGAGAGTACAGTTACATTTCCTGTGTAGATAGAGGTAGGTATCAAGTTGAGTTTTGAAGGTGTTAAGGTTGTCACAGGTCCTCAGTGTGGAGGGCAGAGCATTCCATTTTTAGCTAGGGAAAAGGATAGTAGAAGCTGACCAGCTGGGCGCTTGGGTTTTTGGATGGTTATTAGGTTTTGGTGAATATCTACGGGATCTGAGAGGGGAATATGGTTGTAGAATATTAGATAGTGCAGGGCAGCTAGTAGGTTGGAATAATAATTTGTGGACTGTGGTGATTTGGAGGAAGTCAAGTTGATTGGGGAGTTCAAGCCAGTTTAAAGAGTGAAGGGAGGTGCAGTGATGAGAGGAGGACTTGGCCTTGGTAGCGAATCTGGAGATTGTATTGTAGCATACTTCCAGTTTGGAAGTAAGAGTTGAAGATAAATTAGTAAGCAGAGGAGTGCCATACAAAAGAGAGGGGAGGAGATAGGTAGTGGCCAGAGTTTGTATAGGCAGATGGAGAGAGGAAGTGGTTGTTTCTGTATAGTAGGCCTAGTTTTATGTGAGTTTTCTTGATGTTTAGCTGGATGTGAGAGTTAAATTTTAGGTGGTCATCGGTGGTGACACCAAGAAGTTTGGCGGAGGGTACGATCTCAGTAATGGAGTTGTTAAAGCTGGTAATTTGAAACGAGTTTTTATCAACACGAGTGGATTTTGAGGGAGAGAATAGAAGAATCTTTGTTTTGTTGGCGTTTAGTGAGAGGTGATTTTGGAGCATCCAGTTTTCGGTGGTAGAGAAGGCGGTTTGTGTTAGAGACTGGAGATCTGTTAGGTTAGAGGCGCAGCAGATCAAAGTGGAATCGTCTGCGTATTGGACAATTTTGGCATTAGGTATGGCTTTGTGAAAATCATTAATAAAGATGTTAAATAGCAATGGGCCAAGTATGGAACCTTGAGGTACTCCAGTGGGGGTGGGAAGGAAAGCGGAGGAGGCCTGGCCCCATTTCACAGCTTGGGACCTGTCAGAAAGATAGCAGGAGAATCAAGAAAGAGTTTTTGGGAGAGGTTGAGATTTGACAGATGGTTTAGGAGATGGGTATGGGAGATGGTATCAAAAGCTTTAGATAGGTCCAGCAGAACTGAGGAAACTATGTTACCAGAGTCACAAGCTAAATTGATGGAGTGTAAGAAGGAGAGAAGGGCTGTGTTGGTACTGTGTCCTGGGTGGAAGCCGTGTTGGGTAGGTGACAGTAACTGGTGTTTGGTAAGGAATGGCATGAGTTGCAGGTGTATGCATTTTTCAAGATGTTTGGAGATTGGGGAGAGGATAGCTATAGGGCAGAAATTGGAGATGTTACAGTTTTTGCCACCCATGTGAAGTGGAAGGATAAATGCAGAATGCCATAGTTTTTTGGGTACATAGAATTCAAGTAGTGATCTATTTATCAGGATGCTGATAGGGAGAGCAATACCATCTGAGGCTATTTTTAAGGAGGAGGAAGGAATGCTGTCGGGGGCATTGGTGCAAGGATTAAGTTTGGAGAGTTGCTTTTTATAAGGTAGGTGGAGACGGGTTTGAGTTGGAAAGCAGGGGGTGGGGGAGAGGAGGGAGGGGAAGCTTGAGTAGAGAGGGGTTGGGGGTTATTGTTGGGGAAGGTCTTAGCTCAGCAACAGAAGAGGTGAAGACGGTATTGAATAGTTCACCAATTTCATTATTATTGTGTGTGCTTTCTTTATAATAACTCCAATATTACATGTTACTAAATTCCTGCCTTCCCTTAAACTTCACTCCTCTTCCTGATTATTATTCTGCATGCAATGTTTCCACATTTTAATTTGTGTTAGTGACCATCTACCCATCTTCACCTACAGATTCGCACCACTACTTACAAAAACCCACACATACAAACCTACTAGAAATATTAGACACTTCCACCAGCAAACGTTTAATGAAGTCCTAAAACATACTAACTGGAGCCCACTTAAAACACTACCACTAGAAGATGCCCTTGAATACTATTCCTGAATACACTTGACAGGCTAGCCCACCTTCGCACCAGAAGAATAAAAAAAACAGCCATGACCCCTGGCTAACGCACAATACCAAACAGCTTCTACAACACAGATAAATCATGGAAGGAATGACACAAAAACATATATGATGCTAAACTAATCAAATATAAACAGCTACAAAATAAAGCAAAAAAAAAATAGTCATCTTAGATAAGAAAACATCACTTTTCCAATCAACTGGCAAACCATAAAAACAACCCAAAACAATTTTGGAAACACATCTCAAACCTGCTTACTCCAGGCTCTAAAAAAACTCCAATACCTGACCTTAACAAAACCCCCTCAGAGATAGCCAACCTATTTAACTCTCACTTTATAGACAGCATAAGCAAATTATTAACAAATCACCCTCCACAACTACCTCTTGCTTCATCTCTGATCCCCCTTCTACCATTATCTCAAACCTCTACCAAAAAAAAAAAAAAAAAAAAACTTTGCCTTTGCAGCAAGACACTACTACTTCGTCTACCCCCTTTTCTCTTAAACATGCTCCTACTTCTTTCATTCAAAAACTACTTCAAAAAATAAAACCATGCTCCTCTCCTCAAGCAACCATACCTCAGAATATTTAAAACTTGCTGCAGAAGCCATAGCATATCCCATTAGTATCCTTATAAATCGCTTCATATCAGAGTCCAATGTTCTTAACCTCTGGAAAAAAAAAATCTGTCAGCACCCTTTTACATAAAGGAGGAAACTCCATCTAACTATCCAGTTATCAACCAATATCCATCCTCTCACCACTCTCCAAACTCCTGGAAAAAAGTATCAAAAGCAACTGCTGCTCTACCTCATCCAAAACAAACTAATTACACATACCCAACATGGTTTTCACCCATCACATACCACCATCATTGCCCAAATCTTCACGGACACTGTGTCCAAATCCATTGACTCTGGTTATGATCACCTCTGCCTTACTACTAGACTACTCAAAGGCATTTGACACACTGCCCTACAGCAAACTTCTTCATCACCTCTCCAATGTAGGCTGCACCCCACTATCCCTCCAATGGTTTGCATGCTATCTATCAAGTCAATAACAATGCGTCAAATGGCAAAATGAATTATCCCAATATCAAACCAACTTAACTGGAGTACCACGAAGGTCCATACTTGGACCCTTACTCTTCAATGTTTGCACCAATAACCTTCACACCATGTCTCCGCCCTCAGCTCCATTATCCAATATGCAGATGACACTACCATAATTTCTTCGTCTAATACTATACAACATCTCCAACAATTCACCCAAGCCACTTTCACCTCAATAGAAACATGGCTGAGAGAAGCCCAGCTACTCCTAAACCCTAAAAAACTAAGCTCCTGCTCTTTTCAACCAAGCCAAAAGTACAGTTTTGTACCTACCATAAATGTAGATGTCCGATAGACATGCAACTGCAGTCATAACATGTGGGTTGTCCTGCCTCAGGCAGCCCTCAGTCGGCCGGATTCCAAAGTCTGGGTCCGACGTCGGCTGATGTCGCATTTCTCTCCGACGTCAGAGCGGCTGGAGTACATAAGCATCAGACGACGCCATTTTCTTCAGTGTTTCTTGCCCCAGATGCCAGGTGCCCTCCAAGGAAGGCTGTAATCAAATTGGAAGAAAAAACAGGATTCCAAACAAATAAATGAGCAATAAAACAAATACACCATAACAGATATCCCCAGCTAAGAGTAACAGGGATAGGAGTGGACCCTAGGCATAGAGGGGTATGGAGGGAGGGAAAATCCGACTGCAGTTGCATGTCTATCGGACATCTACATTTATGGTAGGTACAAAACTGTACTATGTCCTTCAAGAATGCAACTGCAGTCATAACATGTGGGTAGAATACCATAGCTTAGCTGGGGGAGGAGGTATGCACTAGGAAAAAGATGGTGTGGCAATCAACCCCTGCAGGACTGCCGAAGCAAAGCCTGCTCTGGATCTGGAATATAGAGGGAGATTGTAGTGTTTGGAGAATGTATGCACGGAGCTCCATGTAGCAGCTTCTAGAATGTCCTTGGTAGGCACCCCTCTTAAAAATGCTGTAGAGGTGGCTGTAGCTCTGATGGAATGTGGTCTGACATTGGCTGGAACAGTCTTTCCATGAAAGGAATAACAGAATCTGATGCAATGTCCAATCCATTTAGAAATAGTCTGTTTTGAAATTGCTTTTCCTTGGACTGCAGGGGCGTAAGCTACAAAAAGTTGTTCAGACTTCCTACTGGCCTTGGTTCTGTCCAGGTAGTATCGAAGTTGTCTGTGAATGTCCAAGGTATGCAAAAGTCTTTCCCCCTTATTCTCAGGATTGGGGAAGAAAGCAGGCAGATGAATGGCTTGATTTAGAGAAACCCTAGATACCACCTTTGGCATAAAAGAAGGGTTGGTCCTTAATGAAACCCTGTCTCTGTGGAAAATAATAATGGGTGGTATTGCCATCAGGGCCTGTAGCTCCGAAATCCTTCTTGCTGAGGTAATTGCCAACAGGAAAGCTGTCTTCCATGAGAGAAATTGCAAGTCAACTGAAGCTGCTGGCTCAAAAGGAGGTAGAGTCAGTTTTTCTAAGACAAAATTGAGGTCCCAGGCTGGCACTGGGGCCTTTCTTGGTGACTTAATGTTCTTGATTCCCCTGAGGAATTGTCTTAGTAAGAGGTGAGAGAAAACAGGAGGATCAGTGTTGTATCTAGCTGAAATAGCAGATGCATGTATCTTTATGGAAGAATATGAAAGGCCGTTCTTTAACATATCTGCCAAATATTCCAAGATAAGTGGGATGTTCAGCAATGAAGCATCATGTCCCTTGCTGGTATTCCAATTGCTGTATCTTTTCCACTTTGCTAAGTAAACCTTTCTGGTGGATGGTCTTCGAGCCTCTGTTAGTATCCGCTGAACTTCCTTAGAGAGATAAGCTGAAGTTATTTATGGGATCTCCCAAGCTGTTAGCTGCAGTGTCTGAAGGTTTGGATGCAGTGTTTCGAAATTGTGTTGAGTCAAAAGTAGAGGCCACTGAGGGAGGGCCCACCTCCTGGTGTGACATATGCTCCATAGTAGTGGGTACCAGTGTTGTCTTGGCCAATCCGGGCCTATTATGATTCCCTTGGGCTTCTCTGCTTTGATCTTTAGTAATACTGAGGTCATCAGTGGCAGAGGTGGGAATGCATAGATTGCTAGGGAGTTCCAGTTGAATGAGAGGGCATCTATTTTCCAAGCTTTTGGATGGTATGTCCTTGTGCAAAATTTTGGTAGAAGATGGTTGAGGTGAGAGGCAAATAGGTCCACTTCTGGCTTGCCCCATGTCGAAGTGAGTTGTCTGAAGGCCTTCGGGTGTAACCTCCACTCGTGTGGATCTGTGAAATTCCTGCTTAGGCTGTCCGCCAACACATTGTCTTTTCCTGGAACAAACTGTGATTGTAACTGGATGTTTAGGCTCAGTGATTTCTCCCACAGCTGCATTGCCAGTCTGAAAAGGGGGTAAGAGTGGGTGCCCACCTGCTTGTTTATGTACCACATCACAGTGGTGTTGTCTGTCCGTATAATTAAATTGCCTTGCTGGAGTTGGTGTTGAAAAGCCTCGATGGCATGCATTACTGCCAGCATTTCCTTTTGGTTTATATGCAGATGTGTTTCCTTTGGAGACCATTGTCCTTGTATACACCTGCCTTCCATGTGCACCCCCCATCCAAGGTCTGAGGCGTCTGTAGTCATGGTCTGTGTTATCTGTGGTTTTTTGAATGACATACCTGTGTTTTCCTGGCTCACCGAGGCCCACCATAGGAATTCCTTTTGTAGGCATGGAATGAGTGGTATGATTGTCTCCAAGTTGTTGTTGTTGTGTTGAGACCAAATGCTTTTTAGGTACCATTGAAGCTTTCTCATGTGTAGTTTTGCTAATGGAACCAGTAGAATGTAGGATGCCATGTAACCCAGGGCCTGTAGGAATCTCCTTGCAGTCATCTAGGTGAGTTTTGCTAAACCTTTGAAGTAATGAGTTAACTTCTCTTGCTTGTCTTCTGTCAGGTAAGCCATCTGAGAGGCTGTGTCTAGTTTGGCTCCTAAGAAGATTATTTGCTGGGATGGCTACAGTCTTGACTTTTGGAAGTTGACTGTGTATCCCAGAGCTTGAAGTAATCGTATGACATAATCCAGGTTTTTTGTCAACATCAATTTGTCGTCCGCTTGTATGAGGCAGTCGTACGGGTAAATTTGTATACCCTGGAGCCTGCAATGAGCAATTACTGAAGCCAGGCATTTTGTAAATACTCTGGCGCAGTAGATAAGCCAAATGGCAATGCTGAGAATTGATAATGCTCTGGCCCTGCAAGAAATCTGAGGTATCTTCTGCAGCTGTGTCTGATAGGGACATGCAGGTATGCCTCCTTGAGGTCCAGAGTAATCAGCCACGACTCCTTGCCCAGCATGGGAAGGAGTTGCTGTAGAGTCAGCATTTTGAACTTTGGTACTATGAGAAAGGTGTTTAATGCGGACAAGTCCAGTATTGGTCTCCATTGAGATTCTTTTCTTGGAACAAGGAACAGTCTTGAGTAAAACCCTGTTCTTGTTCTTGTTGTGGAACTCTTTCTATTGCTTTCATTCGAGTCAGCAGAGTGATTTGCTTGATAGCCTCTGCCCTTTGATTTTGTGGTAGGTTTGGCATGCCTTGTTTTCTTGGTAAGGTATGAAAATGAAACCTGTACCCTCGGTCTATAATGTCCAAAATCCATTTGTCCTTTGTCAGTCTGTGCCAGTTTTCTGCAAACAGAGATAATTTCCGCCCAAGGGAGCTTCTAGTTGTTCCCTGGTAGGCGGTAGTAGAGGAAAGTCATTGAGTTTGTGGTTGTTGGGCAGGTGAAACCCCTGCATCACTTCTTTGGTTTCCTGGCTGCCATTGTCGTCCCCTGTAAGGGCCTCTGTATTGGCCTCTTCCTCGCCACGTCTGTTCTTACCCCTTTGAAACTTTTCTGGATTAGGAAAGGACCAGTTTTTTGAAGGCCAATTCCTACTGAATCTGGGGGGTTGAACCTGGAGGAAATCTTTCACAGTCTGAACTGATTTTGCTTTTTCTTGATGGTCTTTAACACATCCTTAGCATTTGCACCAAAAGCTTGTTCTTTTCCAAAGGTGCATCCAGAAGTTTTGCTTTTACATGATCTGGTAGAGGTTGATCTTTTAACCAAGCATGTCTACGAATCACTGCCCCTGTCATAGCTGCCCTACATGAAGCTTCCAGTGCATCATATCCACACTGCAGGAAGTGATTGCTTACTTGTTGAGTGTTATGTACAGCTTCCTGCAAAGTCTTCCTGTCTAAAGGATCAGGAGAAGCTAATGTTTTTGTAAATCTTCTAAGAGATAATCATGATATTGTAACATATGAAAAAGGCAATTTAAAGCTCTCATAGATAAGGTAGTGGATGTGTAAACCTTTTGCCCCATCTCTCTAATGACCTTGCTTCCCTGTTGGAGGGCAAAGGATTTTTGAGGTGGAGGCTGAAACTCCTTTAGGCCCCTGTGAAATAGTTTCCAAATCAGCAGAATGGGCCCTGAATAAATGGGAATGAGTTTCTGGGACCCTGTAATACCTGTCTGGCTTGGCTGGAGCAGGAGGAAGAGAATCAGGGGTAGCACTAGAGTCAGAATAGAAATCATCCAGAACATCAAGTACAGGAGGAATAGCTAAGGGCCTGTGCTGAGGCTTCTTAAGGAAAGTCCTAAGGCATTTCCTAGAATCAGAATATTCCTGACCCTGCCACTTGAAATGTTCCCTCATGGTGTGCAGAACTTCCCCAAAAGAAATATCCTCAGGAGGGGAGGCCGAAGGGATGGAATCTTCTGCATCAGAGTCCTCATAAGTCTGGAAGAGCTCTTCCTGGCTATCAGAGTGGACAGAGCCCTCAGAGTCTTCATCTGAAGGAGTAGGGTCAGAGGGATCAACCCGGGGCCTTTTATCAGGAGGAGGCTGGGATGCTCTCTCAGGATGGGCATGTGAACCTCTAATCATGGAAATTAAATCAGCAGCCATGGACATAATTTGTGTCTCCGGAGTCGGCTGAGGTAAGGATTTAGAAGTAATATGTTTCGTTTTGATGGCTGCCTTAGCCCTAGTGTAGGCCTTAATAGACATGGCCATAGGAGGCCTGGCAGCTCCACGTGCAGGAGTGACCTTGTCTACAGCAATGGTCTCGGGCATTTCCTCGGTTTCGGTATCCGGAGGAAAGTCTATAACTGGCGTCGGAGTAATGTCTGGAATCGGAGTCGTCGGTAATGCGGTGTCTTTGGTTCGGAGAGGTGGAGAGACCGTCTCAGAGGGAACCGGAGCACTTGCGCTAGGTTTTGGCGTGGAGTCAGTGGTAGACGCGGGCCGAGAATGTCGGTCCCGGTCTTTTCGCTTTTTGGGTGTTTGCGATGTCGGAAGATCCGACGGCATGTTGTAGGCAAATTTATTGCCGAAAAAATCTTCAGCGAACTCCGCCCGGCGCCTGAGAGTGCGCTTGTTGAAGCAAGCACAGGCTACACAGGCCGAGACATCGTGGTCTGGGCCCAGGCAAGGGAGGCAGTAAGAGTGGAAATCCTTATGAGGTATTTGTTTACCACAAAAAAGACAATTGTTAACTTTTTCAGTAATTTCTGACATCGGCTGAGGCAAGAAAAGGTCCCCAACGGGGTACTTAGCTTTTTCGATGACTTCGGTATCATAGAATACAGGAGCTGACTGACCGGCACTTGCGAACTGCTTTTGCTTCGGGCACCGTGCAGCAAGAAAGACTGAAGAAAATGGCGTCGTCTGATGCTTATGTACTCCAGCCGCTCTGACGTCGGAGAGAAATGCGACATCAGCCGACGTCGGACCCAGACTTTGGAATCCGGCCGACCGAGGGCTGCCTGAGGCAGGACAACCCACATGTTATGACTGCAGTTGCATTCTTGAAGGACATCACATCAGACTTTAAAATATTCACCCAGCATACCACAGAAACTGAAACCGTACCCACAGCAAAACTACTTGGCTTGACCTTTGACAACAAACTAACCTTTGAACACCATACCTGCAATAGCATTAAAAAACACACATCAAACTAGGAACACTCTATAAACAAAAAACCTTCTTGGATAGCTCCACCAAAAAACCCCTTGCCAGCACCTATCTACTTCCCGCTCTCATATGCAGCCCCCCTTATAGCAATTTGCAAGCTGCTCTTAAAAACAAGCTCCAAACATCTTGCTACCATAAAACTGCCAAATTTGCCACAGGTTATTCCTTTCATTCCCACCACTGCCTAGCTCTGAAAGAACTAAACAGGCTTGAACTCGCGCAACACCTAACCCTAGTACAGCTATCTTCTGTACATAAAATGATATATACACCCAATAGCTGCCCAGCCCTCAAGTCCATCCTAAAAAGAATAGTTGTGCAAGAACTTACCATAACCATAGATGTCCTTCTCTTACATGTTGCAGCATTCATAACCTTAGGGAGTTGCTGCCTGCAGCACAGGACAACCAGCCAATATACCAAAGTCTTACAAAAAGGGGTACGTGCAGGGGCCATAAACTGACATAGGCTATATCTGTGACATCTGCAAGTACCCAGCTCAGAACTGGCTGCTGCACAGAGAGAGAGATTCCAGGAGAAGAGAAAACAAAGCCTAAACCTCCCAGACACACAAAATCAGTGGTTAGGGAAAAACACAAGTCATAATATGGCCAAAAAGGGGGTAGGTGGGTGGGACTGAATACTGCAACATGGAAGATAAGGGCATCTACGGTTATGGTAAGCTCTTATACAACTATTCTATGTCCTTCTATTCTCATGTTGCAGTACTAATAACCTTAGGGAGAGTACCACAGCTCTCTAGGAAGTAACACTGGAGGTAGACTGGGGAGTAGAGTCTATGAGACCCTGCAGGACAGTCCGAGCAAACCCTGTTCTAGCCCCGGAGATCAAATCCAATTTGTAATGCTTGGTAAAGGTTGTATAGAAGACCAAGTTGTAACCTCTAAAATACAAGTTTAATCAATGCCCTTGAAGAAAGCTGCTCTGGTGGAATGGGCCTTGACAGATGAATTAAATTGCTTTCCATGAAAGGAACATCAAAAGGCAATAGCCTTAGAAATCCAAGAGGCAATTGGGTGTTTGGACACTGCCTTGCCAAGGGCCACAGGATGAAAGGAGACAAATAGTTGGTCAGACTGTCTGAAGGGTTTTGTCTGGTCTAAGCAGAACCTCAGTTGCCTATGAACATCCAAGGAATACAATATCCTTTCTGAGGAGTTCTATGGCTGGGGGTAAAAGACAGGTAAATTAATGGTCTGGTTTAAGGAAATTTCATTAACAACTTTAGGCATGAATGAAGGGATAGTTCTGAGACAAACCCTATCTTTATGAAAAACAAGATAGAGAGGAGAAGCCATAAGGGCTTGGATCTCAGAGACCCTCCTAGCAGAAGTAAGGGCCACTAACAACAGTGTTTCCCAAGTACAGAATTTAAGAGAGGATGAATGGGCTGGTTCAAAAGGAGCCAATGTAAGGTTTTCCAGCACAAAGTTAAGGTTCTAAGGAGGAGGGATAGGCTTACGAGGAGGTCTTATGTGAAGGACCCCTTTCAGAAACAGCCTAACATCCAACCTGGTAGCTAGAGGTGGAGTCAAGGGAAACCAAACAGAAATAGCAGAGAGGTGCACTTTCACTGAAGAATAAGTCAGCCCTGAATGAAGCAACTCACACAGGTAAAAAAGGACCATTGGAACAGAAACATGATATGGGTCCTGTTTTCTCTTGAGGCACCAATGGGAGAATCTTTTCCATTTTAAAAAATAGCTTCTCCTGGTACTTGGTTGCCTGGCCTCCTACAGGACACTGAGTATGTCCTCTGAATATAGGTGCCTAAAGGGGATCAGAACTCTATCACTCACAGTGTCAGTTTGAGATTGAAAATGTGGGGATGAATAAGGGATCTCCTGTCTTGTGTGAATAGGTCAAAATGGTGAGGTAACCTATGGTGATTGCCCTAGGCTAGAAGGTAAAGTAGGGGGAATCAAAGCTGTTTCGGTCAGAAGGGAGCCACCAGCAGGATTTTTGGTTTGTCCTTCTATATTTTCAGGAGGACTTTGTGAATCAAAGAAAATGGAGGGAAGGCATAAAGGAACATTCCCTTCCATGAAATGGAAAAGGCGTCCGCCCTCCAGGTTTGTGGATGGTGAAGCCTTGTGCAAAAGAGGGGCATTTGTCTGTTCTGGGAGGAGACAAACCGATCTGCCCGAGGAATACCCCACCTGTGAATTAGATCCAGAAATACCTCCTTGTGAAGCATCCATTCGTGGATGGGTGTTAAGGTTCTGCTCAGAGTGTCTGCCATCGCATTGTCTTCTGATGGAATGTAAACTGCCTGCAAGTGAATATCTGCTACTGCCAGGGAACAGATTTGAATAGCAAGACTGCAGAGAGGGTAAGACTTTGTTCCTCCTTGTTTGTTTATATACCACAGAACTGTTATGTTGTCTGTGATGACCTTCTGGGTGCCTGGCAGAAGGATCTCTTGAAAGGACTGTATTGGGAAAGGGCCCTTAGGGCTTTTAGGTTGATGTGGTCCTTCCTTTCTTCAATGGACCACTCCCCCCCCCCGTACTTCGTGTTGGGTGTTGGCATTGTGTAGGATAGCCCCCAACCTAGATCTGATGCATCTGTGTAAAGATGCTGTTTGGATGGAGGGGTCTGCAAGGGTACCCCTTGATTGAGGGTAATGGTAGCAATCCACCAGGAGAGCTCCCTTTTTAAACAGGGAAGAAGAGGAAGTTTTGTTTCCAAGGGATGAGAGTGTTGGCTCCAAGAGTTTCTCAAGACCTACTGAAACTTCCTCATGTGCATCCTGGCTAGAGGGATCATGGGAATCAGGGAAGACATCTACCCCCCCCCCCCCTCTGCGGAACTCCCTGGCTGAGATGGTTGGTAGAGATAGCAGGGAGTGGAAGAACTAAGAAATTCCACTTTCTGGGGAGGGACGAAGACGGACATCAAGTCCGTCCTTATCCTGCACCCCAGAAAAACAAGATCTTGGGAAGGAGTCATTTGAGACTTTAGGCAATTCACCATGAAGCCTAGGCTCTGCAAAAACTTGCAAACCATGTCCAAGTGCTGGTACAGGGTGAGAGAATCTTGGTCGTCCAAGTAAGGATACATTTGTATGTCCTGCATTCTGCAATGTGCAAAATCTGGGGATATATACTTTGTGAATACCCTTGGGGCTGTGGAGAGCCCAAAGGGTAAGGCAGAAAACTGAAAATGTGAAAAACCCACTGAGAAAAGTAAAAATTTCCTGTAAGTGGGATGAATAGGGATGTGAAGGTAAGCATCCTTCAGATCCAGGGAGGCCATGAAGGCTTGCTGAGGAATAAGGGGAAGAAGGTCCTGTAATGTGAGCATTTTGAAGGTAGGCACCTTGAGGAAGAGATTGAGGTGGGATAAATAGAGTATGGGTCTCCAAGGACCATCTTTTCTTGGAACCAAGAACATCCTGGAATAAACCCCCTTGGCTAACTGATCCTTGGGTACCTGTTCTATAGTTCCTTGAGAGAGGACTTGGCTCAGGACAGTGGAAAAAAAGTAGAAGCTGATTGGGTGGGGGTTGAGGAACTCCCTGGAAGGGTGGAAATGCCCACCAAGTAATGAAGTATCCCCTCTCAGTGATGGAGAGCACCCACATGTCTGTGGTTATTTTCTGCCAAGAGAGTAGGGAAAGGGTTAGGTGTAGGGATAGGGGGGTGGAACTGGGTAAGGGAAGAGAGTCACAGTGGAGGAGCTCTATCTGGGTCTGGCTGCTTCCAAAAGGAAGAGGGTGTGGTGGTGGTAGAAGATCTAGGAGAGGACTGTTTCCTAGGATGTCTCCATCCCCTGGACTCAGTTGCAGAGAGATGAGAGGACGGCCTCTTGACAAAGCTAGACCTTTGAGGGTAATTTCTATGGAATCTGGGAACAGGTGAAACCAATACCTTTTTCCTGCAGAGACTAGTGTAGCTCTGCAGAGGCAGCTGCAAAGAGGGTTTTGTTGTCAAAAGGGGCATCTAACAACTTAGCCTGGACATCCAAACGTAACGGCTGAAGTTTCAACTATGAAAACCTCCTTAACACAAAATCAGAAGCAGCAGACTTTGAAGAAGCTTCTACAGCAACACAGCTGCACTTAATACAGTGCCTGCTCACTTGAGAAACTGTGGACAGAAGAGTACTCAGTTGGGCCTTAGGTGATGAGTCTGCAACCTCAGACAAGAGGGTAGAGGCCTTGGTCAGGGAATCTAAAGCAAACTTGGCCATGTGGGTCTGATAATAAATAGCTCTAATGGCCAGGGTGGAAGAAGTATATATTTTCTTCCCCAACCTGTCCATAAATTTACTGTCTTTATCAGTTGAGGGAAGAGGAAGGTAGTTGATTAGAGGACTTATCAGCTGACACTGCAATGACTGTAGGATATGCTTGAGGGTTCTTGAAAAGGTTCTGCTCCTTTGCAGACACTTTATAAAATCTGTCTGGTCTCTCAGAAGCAGGACGCTGTGACTCTGGGCTCTGAGAAGCAGCAGAAAAAGCATCCTAGAATGCTAGAAGGAAAGGGGGGACTGAAGATGGTGAGGGCTGCTCCATCTGCAAGAGTTCAACATACTTCTTTTCAGTCTGAGAAACATCTGAGAGCTCCCACTTGAAATTCTGCCTAAGCAGGGAAATGGTAACCCCAAAGGAGAAATCTTCTCCAGGGGAGTCAAGAATGAGGGACTCTTCTCCTTCTGGAGTTATGAAATCCATAGGGGATTCAATCTGAGAGCAGTAAGTTAAAGACTCATCTGCGGAGGAAGACTCTTCCTCAGATAGTACCTGTGGAACAACTGGTAAGCCTGACCGGGGAATCTGGGTCTGGAGAACCTGAAAGGCATTAAACAGAGTCTGGGGAAAAAGTCTACCAGGGTGGAGTAGGGTCTTTTGTGCTGTGTTTATCCTTCTGTTTTCTTTTTAAAGAGGTAGAAGGAGCAGTGGTAGGACTGGGGGCCAACATTATAGTGGATGGCAAGGCAGTAGTAGGTCCTGCCAAAGCCATGAGCTGTGGTTCCTCCCTCACCATCAGGCTCTGATGGTTGAAAAACCTTGGCGGATGTACTCTGGGTATCCGCTGAACAGGTTCCATTTTGGTTTCTGCTTGCAGCGAAATACCTGACGTTCTGAGCGATCCTGGGCTGACACCCACCTCGAGAATTTCACCAGACAACTGAGGCACAGCTTGGGCATTGGGCCTAACTTTCTTGGCCTTCTTCCTAGCTGGCTTCTTAGACGTGCCTGCTCTGCCTTCCATTCCGGACACCAAACGTCGGAGACACTGATTCTCTAAATATTGATTTAAGGCCACCAGATGGCTTCTAAGAGTTTTGGGAACAAAAGATTGGCAAATGTCACAGGACTTGTAATCGTGCCCAGCCCTTACACAAAATAAGCACTGCTCATGTGTGTCCTTATTGGAATTTGTCTTCCACAAGCACATTTTCCCTTTCTAGATAACGTGCATCTGAAAAAGGCAAAGAAACAAAAAAAAATCCCACAAGGGTACTTATCTCAGTGCGGACAGCCAGAAAGCTATCACCAAAAATGGGTAGCCGAATTTGAACAAATGCCAGATTTCTGAGACTGGCAATTGGACGTCTGAAACACACTGCGGCAGAAAAGTTGTGAGCTGGGTACATGCAGGTCTTGGCAGCCAAAAACTTAGCAGTCTTAAATGCTGCCAGCTTGTGAAAGAGAAAGAAAAGACCCTCAAAAGCCAAGTCAAGCTCAGGTAGAGGCAATCTCAGAATTAAATCATGACAAAAAAACTGTGTATACAAAAAATGAGTGGAGTGGTTCAAAAGTAGTTAAGGAAGGACAGAAACAGAAAACGCAGATTTATCATTATGGAGACCACAAACCTTTCCTATCTGATATTGTATTTTCCATCCTTTCCTGACTGTATGGGACAAGAGTCCCTAGCTACTTTCTTATTTGGGAGACATTATGGAAGGATATTATCCAACTCAGATGTACCAAAGGAGGTGCCAGAGCTAGACTGTATATACACTTTGCAGTATAAAATGAAGGTACGTATCTTGGACAAGGTAGATGCAGTGCATATGTCATCAACGGAAACAATAGCAAAGAAGCCTGTCGACAATGCCACAGATGTGGTGGAATGAGTCTTTGGGGTCAAAGGAAGTTGCTATCCCCTTTCTTGACAAAGAAAAGAAATGTCCTGTGACAATCAGCATGAAAGAGTGACTTTGGACACTGATTTTCACAATTTAGCAGTACAGGAAGACACATATAACTGATCGGATTTTCTGAAAGGTTTTGTCTGATGTAAATAAAAACATTAACTGATGATGAACATCTAGTAAATGCAAAATATATTCACTCTTCTTTGAAAAATTTGGGAATAACACTGGAAGATTTATGATTAATTAATGGATGATTCAGGAGCACCCTTAGGAAGAAAAGAGGGGCTGATTTCCAGGGACACAATGTCCTTGTGAAAAATTAGGTAGGGAGTTTTTGAGGATAGGGCGTGTATCCCAGAAATTCTCCTAACAGAAGTGATAGCCATCAAAAATAAAGTCTTTCCTGATAAAGACTTAAGCTCAGCCCTAAGAGCAATTTAGAATGGGGCCCAGACAAAGCCTGTAGCACAACAGTAATATCCCATAGAGGGGCTGGCTCTCTAAGCAGAGGACATAGTAGAAACGCAAGTCTGAGGAAAGCCTTTGATAATCTGAGAGATGCAAGGGGAGTACTATTTTCACCCAAATGAAAAGAGGATATTGCAGCTAACTGACTGTGGAATAATAACTGGCTCCACATTGACAAAGGTGTACAAAGAAGTCCAAAACTACTGTAACAGGGGCTGAAACAGGGTCAAGATTTTTTTTTTCAATCACTCAAACAGAAAACCTTTTCCATCTGCTCTTATAAATTTTCCTAGTCAATGGTTCTTGGGATGAAGACAAAATGTTGACAACTGAAGATGAAAACTTGGACTATTCAACCATTACTAGAATTGGAAAAACCATGCCGTCAGTTCCACGGACTAAATGTTCAGGTGAGACAAGTCCGACTGATGAGAAAGAAGCTCTGGATCTCAGCTCCGCACCCAGGGAAGGTGAAGAAGCTAAGGCTAGAGGAAAGGAAACTAGACTTATTAAGGCCAATAAGGGCCTGTGATGCTTTCTGAAGAAACTTTGGAATAATGGGCACTGGAGATATCCTAAAGGGCCCAAGGCTAAAGGTGTGTTACAGCATCCCTGGGTTACTCCTCCTCTCAGGGAATGACAGGAAGAACTTTTGCATTTGGTGTTGTAGGAGAGGCAGACAGTATGCAACAAGGTCAGCCCAAATGGATGAAAATCTGCACCATTACTAATAGACTGAGGGACCACTAGTGATGGAACAGAAGAGAGCTGCTCAACCTGTCTGCAAAAATACTGGATTTTCTCAGAATAATGTGTTTCTATTAGAAAGCAGCGAGAAAATATTACCCATTACTACACACCTGGCCTCTCAACACAAAGGACAAGATCTGGTTCCTCCTTGTTTACTGATGGACCAAACAACTGCCATGTCGTCTGTCTGAATAAATATTCCACCAAAGGAAGAGATTCCCGAAAGGCCTGAAACACTAAGAGAACTGCTCTCATCTCCAATATATTGTTGTGAAGACTGTTCTCTGTTTGGGACCATGTGCCTTGTACTGTATTTCCCAGGTAGTGCCTCCCACCCCCAGTAAGGAAGCATCCAAGTTAACTGTGGCAAGGAGGGAGGGGGAGAATGAAAGGATGCCCCTGTAGAACATATGGAGACTCTAGTGACCACTGAATGGGAGCTCTGCAAACATTAACCAGAATCACTGGAAAAGACATGGGTTGTTTGCCGAATGACTACTGAACTACCAGAGTCCACTGAAGAACTCACATGTAGAATCTAGCTAGTGCTACTAAAGCAATCGAGGCTGCCATAAATCCTAGAAGATAAAGAATTAGTATCACTGGTGGCTTTGTGTGAGATAAGACTTTTTGGGCTTGTTGGTGAAGGGTGTGACACCTGTGCATTGGCCCAGTAATCAAGGAGCCTCAATCCTCACCACTAGCACCAGTAAGGGGCATCCACAATGGGAGGAAAGCAAGTACACAAACAGTAAAGTACAATTTCCCTTAAGAGCACACAGAGACCACAGTCAGTCTGGGGCTGGTTTCTCCCTTTCTCTCCAGATCCCCAATAAGACTCCCCAACTGGCACAGCTATAGGGTACAGATCTCAGTTGAGTGGTCAAGACAAAACCTCCAGCACCCTCTCTGTCCAAACAGTGCTTCGTGTCCCTGCCCAAGTAGCTGACACACACAATTTGAGATCTGATTTATATGCAAACACACAGACACTCCTGGGGAAGACTGGCACAGGTTCTCCAGCTATGCCCCCTTCTGCACAGACTATATGGTAGTACCACCTGCCACCAACCACTCTTATCAGCTGATATAAAGGCCCATACCAAAGGGTGTCCAATTCTACTGTGCAACGTTACTGTTATCCAACTGGTAAGTGTGACTGAGACTTGAAGGTTATTTAGGAGTGGCCTACGCAGTATCACCAAATACATGCAAGTACTTTCAGAGCTTAAATTATCTCTGCACAAAACAGCCACAGTTGAAAGGTTTAAAATATTTAATAATAAATAATAAAAACACAAAACAATACTTAGTCATTCAACACAGTAATAGTAGAGAGTTCATAAATCACAGGAAATACTTTAAAACAACATTGTAGGCTAGTCTCACATAAATATAGAAAATAGCTAGACTAATCTGGCTATATTTCTATCTATCTCTAAGAGAAATCACTGTACCTAAATAAATATCTTCCTTACAGACCAAAGCAAAGTGCTGGTGAGCTGATATGGTCAGGTTCATCGAGCAGTATGTTCGTAATTGCATTATTGTATAACTAATCTTTTGGTTGACCTCAAATTATACCTTAGGAAGTTGAATCTAAATATGTTTAAAAAAAAAACAGAAAATGACAATTTTAGTGGGTATGAGGGCCTTGTTAGAAGTAGTACCTTTAATCCACCCCTTCACCCAGCTTTAATGATATTTGAAAAAAATTGTCACAGACGAAATATACGAAGCATATATAAAAAATAGATGGAAAGTGGGGCATTTCAATTTAAGTGAAGAGGAACAGAAATTACTTTATGACTTGCAGTCCCAGAGAGAATACCGTATAATGAAGCCTGATAAGGGAGGAGGGTTTTTTTATACGGTATTGAAGAATACAATAATGCAATTATGAACATACTGCTCGATTCTACCACCTATTCTCCTGTTTCAAAAAACGAAATTTATATAGCTTACAGGAGAATTGATTCACTCCTTGAGGAATATTTGTTGGAAAATAGGATCGATAGTAAGACATATCACTATTTCAGGCAACTTAACCCTATCATTCCTAATATCTTTGGTATGCCTAAAGTACATAAATCTGTAAAAGAATCACCTTTTAGGCCTATTGTGTCAGCCAGGAATTCCAAGACTCACCTTTTAGCAGTGTATGTTGATCACTGCACTAAAGAAATAGTAGTCAAAACTAAACATCTTCTTAAGGATTCTTGGGAATTTCTAAGTAAACTAACCAAAGATGTGTGGAGCAAAAGTTGTAGTTTTCTTACTACTGATGTTAAGGATCTTTTTACATGTATTCCAGGATGTGAAGGGTATGAATATTTTAGTGACAGCCTCAATAGATATCCATGTTATCTAAAGATCACATTTTATTGACCACGGAACTTTTGAAAGTTGTACTTGATCACAACTACATTAGTTTCCAGTGGGAATATTTTCAACAGGTGAGTGGGGTAGCTATGGGGGCAGCATGTGCCCCCGTTTACGCCAATTTAGTGATGCTGGAATGGGAGAACAAGTATGTCTTCAATTGTCCTTTCCATGAAAACATACGGTTATATTTGAGATTCCTTGATGATATGTTTGTGTTACGGGAACAGTCAAGAGACTCTATCGAGTTGTTTATGCAATATCTGAATACTTGTACCTCCTTCCTTACCTTTACACATACTTGGAATGATGTCAGTATTAATTATCTTGACATCACGATTTCCAAAACTACTAATGGATTCAAATCTAGGATTTACTGTAAAAGTACTTGGTGTAACAGCTACTTGCACTACACTAGTCATCATCCACATTTTCAGAAAAGAAGTCTTATTAAAGGTCAAGCAGTAAGAGTAGCGAGGATGACTTCTGACTATGATGATTTAGTTGGGGAACTTGCTTTTCTCGGTAAGAAATTTGTAGAAAGGGGGTATCCAGTAGATTTAGTGCAGGATGTGATGGGTGAAATTTACAGAGGATGGAGTACAAAATACAAGGCCCTGTTAGGTCAACATTTAACTATTGCAGTGAAAAGAAAGGAAGGTAAAAACTTCCATGGGGCTTGTGTTACGGAACTTAACACATTTTCTGACATATTCACTCATATAGTTAGAGTTAACTGCTTAAAACTAATAAGGACTTATACGAAGCAGTAGGTTCAAAACCAATATTCACTTTTAAGACAGGAAAAAATTTTAAAAGACTTTTTGAACAGGCGGATAACAACGTTAGAATAGTAAAAAATTCCACTAGTCCATGTGGCAATTGTAGTCAATGTCCTTATATTATAAAGGATGACTGGATTTGCCTGAACAATGGTTTGAATAGTATTGTAAAGTTTTGTAAAGGCAACTGCAATACTAAGATGATAGTATATTTGGCTGTATGTGAGGGGTGCTCTGCATTCTATATAGGAAAGACAGAAAGAGCACTTAAGGATAGAATGTATGAGCACTTATATGACATAAGGATTGGTAAAGAAACTAGTGCCTTGTTCAAACATTCAGTATTATGTTCCTCTTTTAGTGGTTTCAAATTTGGTATTATTGATGTAATAAAAAACAATTCCAGGGGTGGTGATATGAAAAATGTATTGTTGAACAGAGAGTTGAAATGGCAGCTTAGGCTGAAGTCTAATATTTCACCTGGTCGTAATGAATATGTAACCATTAAGCCAGTTTTAGTAGCTAAGGCAGTTAGAATTTGACTACTTTAGTTACTATAGTAAGGGTACACACATACATATGCATTTTTCATTTTTTATTCTCACTTTTTTGTATTTTTATTTATAAAGTTATATGTATGCATGTCAAGTATTCATTATTCATTTTCAACATTCATTTATTTGAGTTGTGTGTCTTTAAAATTTTAATTGTATGTAATTGAAAGGGTTTTATAAGTAATGCGTAGCACTTGTGTATTTATCTGAAGAAGTCTTGCTCCAAGACGAAAGCGCTAATCTGTTTGGTTTTATAAAAGATTTTGCCTTCATTGGTGGCCTGGATTCTTTTCATTTTTATTTTTAAGTACAGACTACAGTGGCACTATATTATTTAAGCCAGGATGCCTATCGGCGCTAAGCTTTATTATCCACTCAGTTTCTCGTACTTCTGTGAGATTTTTAAGATCACCCCCACGAGGACTAGGTACAATGAGATCCAACACCATAAAGGTGAAAGAGTGTGTGGGAGACTGTGCAACATGAGCAGCTGGTGCATTGTTAGTATCAACTTTGGTAATATCTCACAGATGTTGCATAATCCTGACCTTAAACAGCTGGTTAGTTTTACCTACATAGAAAGCTGCACATTTCTTACAGCTAGCTAGCTAGATAAACTAAGTCTCGGGAAAGGCAAGTAGCATATCCATTAAGATGGAAATGTTGATTGGAGATAGGACGTAAAAAGCGATTGGTGGTATTAATAAAGGGGCAAGCTTTACATTTGCCACATCTGTATGTGCCTTTCTTGGATGTCTGGAACCCAGTTCTTCTTGGAATTCTGTCTTTAAAACACATCCTTTTTAAATTATTTTTATTCTTATAGTAAAGCATGGTGTTTCCCCTACTATTTCTTTGATCTTGTCATTCTCTGTCAACATTGGCCAATACTTGTGTATGGTATTATATACCAATAGAGAATCGGAGCTGCAAGTCAACATACATTTTAAGGTCTTACTGAAATCCGCAGTATCTCTCGAATTTCTATTAGCTTGCCTCATCACATCTTTTTCTTAAAAAAAAGAACGTCCATTCGTATTCCTAATACTGTCTAGCTTATCTGCTTTCATAGCAGTTTCTTGTTCTGAATATCCTCTACCCTGTAAAAAGCCCCGTATCTGTTCAGTTTCTTGTATTAGATCACGGTCTCTTGTACTGAGCTTTGATGTTCTAACGATCTGATTTTCCAATATATTTTTAAAAATGTGATGAGGATGCATACTATTTCTGTGTAGGTAGTGGTTCTTCCAAGTTCCTTTATGATAGATGCAAGTGTTTATACCTAGGTCCACATCATAGGTAAGTCTTACATCCAAAAAATCAATTTCCTTTCTTGAATGGTTAAGGGTGAATCTAAGAAATTCAGTGGTCCCATTTAAATACTGTTGAAAGTCAAGTAGGTCTTGAGCACTGCCATCCCACAATATAAACACGTCATCCACAAAACGCCCATAAAATTTGAGTTTGTTCAACCAAGGGTTTACTTTATTCAGGACTTTGGTGTTCTCCCATTGAGCTAGTACGAAATTTGAGTAGCTGTTGGCACATGGGGTGCCCATCGCTATACCCCAATTCTGTAGATAATATGCACCACCATATGTGAAGATGTTAGATTCAAGTATTAACGTCAAAAGATCACAAACAAGGTCAATCCTAACTTTCAAGTCTGTTAGGAACGCCCTGATGGTCTCTACCCCATACTGGTTGGAGAGCTGATGAAGGCTGAATAGCCGAAAGCGCTCATCATCTACTAGAGCTCTTGGATTTTATCTATATGTTTTGTCTTCAATAAAGGAAGGTGTTGTTTATTGTGGTGGTTGTTCCAGGTTTTTACCCATTCTTTCATTTTTACTTACAGACTTGCCCTCAGCTGTTTAGGATGCATTGTTTGCTTCATTCTATATAAATACAAAATGCTATTCTTTCTTTCTGAGATAGCCCTTAAATTGATAATATACATTATTGCGGAGTCATTTCAGATTACATCATTCTTGACACCTCTGCTGAAGTTTCCCAGGCTCACAGAACTCAAAATTTTAACATTTCTTTTTGATCTGCACCTACCAGGAAGCCACAGCAATAAAAAAAAAAAACACTTTACATGTGAAACCTAGTAATTATCCATGTCTTAGGACAAAAGAAAGAATGCCCTAGCCCAGACATCCTGTCTTCGAACTTGGGATCATAAACGGTTGTAAAATTCTTTACTTATCAGCTTTCTTCCAGCAGGGTGCACTGTGGTTACATTTTTGAAGCTTAGCACATAACACAGTTTTTTTACATTTGTGAAACAAGCCTGTGGATCATATTAATATTTACAATGACATAGAATCATTTACAAAATTCTATCTAGCTAGGCAGACAACTTTCACACACACCCCCACGGAGAACTCAAGCTAGTTTTTCAATTGTCCCTTGAGAAACATTGCTTGAGAGGGTTAGGTCTACCTTACCCCATTCCCTGTCTTGAGTGAGAGCCCATCAGCATTGGCACTGCTAATCCCACTGCGGTGCTGCACTGAAATATATGCTTGCAACCTTAGGCTCCATCTTAGTAACTTGGCATTTTGCTGGTTGGCTGGATGTAGCCATGTTAAGGGACTGTGGTCTGTAACTACAGTGAATTTCCTTCCATATAGATCAGGATGACGATTCAGCAGTGCCCACACTATGGCTAGCCATTTCTTTTCTGCAGCTGCAAAGCATTCCTCCCTGGGTTCGAGCCTATGACCGAGATATACTACTGGGTGCTCTTCTCCCTCTGAAGAAATTTGGCTACGTACAGCCCACAACCCATGGTTTGAAGCATCCACCTGCATAACAAATTCTCTGTTGTAATCTGGACTGGCTGACACAGGGGATTGCCCTCCCAAAGCTTCTTTAAGCTTCGGGAATGCTTGCTCACATTGTGTGGTCCACACTACCTTATCTGGCCCATTTTTCCTTGTCAGGTATGTGAGGGGAGCAGCTATTGTACTGTAATGGGGACAAACTTTTTGTAATACCCTGCTGTCCCTAAAAATGGCCTCACCTGCTTTTTGGTAAAAGGCACAGGCCATGCCTGAATGACTTCCACTCTGGCAGGTTCTGGCCTGATCCTACCACTTCCCACTCTGTCTCAGGTAGGAGACCTCTGCCATACCCACCTGACATTTGCTGGGCTTAATGGTCAACCCTGCGCTCTCTGTAGTCTGCCAAGCACCTCCCTGACATGCTGAAGGTGCTCTTGCCAGGAATGGCTGTAGATGGCAATATCATCTAGGTAAGCAAGGGCAAATCCTCCTGCTCCAGCTAGGATATGATCTACCAGCCTCTGGAATGTCACTGGGGCATTTTTCATCCTAATGGGCATCTTTGTGAACTCATATAAGCCAAAAGGAGTCACAAAGACTGACCTCTCTCTAGCATTGGGAGTCAAGGGCACCTGCCAGTAACCCTTCATAAGATCAATTGTGGTAAGATACTTAGCCCCACCCAGCTGGACTAGGGCTTCATCTGTCTTAGGCATGGGGTAAGCATCTGACTCTGTGTGACTATTTTCCTGTAGTCGACAAAGAACCTGGTGCTGCCATCCTACTTTGGTACCAGCACCACTGGGAAGGCCCAGGGGATTGTTGGACTCCTAAATTACCCCTAGTTCGAACATTTCCTGCATCTCCTCCCTCAGAGTCTGTTTGACTCTCTCAGGCACCCTATAAGGGGCCTGTCTAATAGGTCTTTGGGGTACTATATACACCTGGTGTTGCACTAGGTAAGTGCACCCTGGTTCCCCAGTGAATGTGTCCCCAAACTCCTGTAACACTGCTCAGATTTTTCGAACCTGGGTAGGAGATAGCTGCTGAGACATAGTTACCCCCTCCACTGAGGTGTCAGTCAGAGCCTCACTGAGATCAGTCACCAGATCTCCCTCAGACTCCTCCTGCAATCCATTGCAAATACTCAGCACAAGGGCCTCCCTACCATGGAAAGGTTTCATCATGTTAACATGGTACAATTTGTGTCCCTGCCTCCTGCCTAGCAGTTCCACCATGCAGTTAACATCACTGACCTTCCTTACCACCTTGTAGGGTCCCGCCCAACCTGCTTGCAGCTTGTTGTGTCCGACAGGAATGAGAATCATTACCTGCTGTCCTACAGCATTACTCTCTAGCTCAAGCATTCCTGTCATACCAGACCTTTTTCTGCTGCTGGGCTTCTGCCAGGTTCTCCTGGCCAAGCCCATGAGTTCCCTAAGCCTTGTCCTGAGGTTTAGAACATATGTCACAACAGACTCCTTGTGAGATTCACACTCACCTTCCCACTCATCATGAATTAAATCTAGACCCCCTCACCCTATGCCCATACAACAACTCAAAGGGTGAAAGCAAACAATAGATGGGGAAAATCGTTGTCCCACACCATCTTAAACTGGTCTACCAATGCCTGTAGCATGGACTTGAGTGCAGAGTTTAACCTCTCAATAAGACCATTAGTCTGGGGATAGAAGAGGTGGTCTTTAGGTGATTCATGCCACCGTACGGCTACAGACAAGTCAGGTCTGACATGAAATTGGCACCTCTATAAGTCAGTATTTCTTTTGTGAAACCTACCCTGCTAAAAATCTCTAACAAAGCATTTGCCACCTTTTTCGGCTCAATGAAGAACAAAGCCACCGCCTCAAGGAATCATGTAGCATAATCTACTACCACTGGGATATACTTTTTCCCTGTGAACATGGGGTACTCAGAGACCCGACAATATCCATAGCTACCCTCAGAAATGGCTCCTCAATCACAGGCAAAGGCATCAAAAGAGCTTTCACCTTGTCTCCTGCCTTGCCTACCTTTTGGCACTGTTCACATGTCCTGAGATCCCAGGCCAATAAACATTCTGCATAAAAAGTCTCATTGTATGTTTTATGCCCATATGACCTGCAAAGGGAATATTATGGGCTATAGCTAGAAGTGCCAGATGGTAGGCTCTGGGCACTACCAACTGCTGTATTCTCTCACTCTCTAGCCCTCCCTCAGGGGTCCACTCTCTATACAGTAAACCTTGGTCCAAGTATACAGATTCCCCCTTCCCTTGAGAATCAGGTGCCTCACTAGCTAGCTGCCTCAGGGCCTTGTAATGTAGGGTCTGAGAGCTGAGCCTGACTCAACTCTCTTTTTGTAACCCTACCCAGCTCCCCTTCTACAGGAATCTGGTATCATCTGACAGTGGTGCCTCACTGTCAGCCTGGGTACTACTACTCACTTCTGCCCTTGCAGTCACTCTGTCCAAGGGAACATTAGTACCCACAAGCAGCTGTGGCTCACCTTCAGTCTCACTGCACCTTCCCTGAAATAGCCACCTCACCAGTCCTGGTTGCAAGTGTGTGGTCTGTTTGGGTCTCCCCAGGCTACCAGACCCACATGCTTGTCTTCATGCCTGACTGCATGTAACTGCATGAACATTCAGTACTGCATTATCAAAATCATGCCCTATCAGGACATCTGCAGGGATATCATCAAACATACCTACTTGCTGGCTTCCTTTTCCACCCTCCCAGTCAAGGTGAACCCTAGCCAAAGGTATTTGGAATGGGGTCCCTCCTAAAGCTCTGACTGGAGTAGACTGCCCAGGCAAGTAGTGCACCTCTGTAACCATTGCAGGCTTCACAATGGTTATGTCAGAGGCTGTGCTCTCTTAGCAATGGTCTCTTTGCCATTCACTATGATAGGATATAACCTCTTGTGGTAGTTTGGTACCCTTGTTGTCTCAACACAACTGACTGTTGGCATTTTGTCATTCCCACTTACTGGCTCTCTCACCTTTTGTTCCCCACCTTGCCTCAGTGGACATCTACATGCCACATGGCCCCACTGATTGCATTCAAAACATTTAATCCTAGGTCCTGGATGTGTACCTGGACTAGTGGCTTTCCCTGCTACTGGCAGGTTCTGTTGGGGCAGTCTGGGCTGCACACCATGGGTTCCCTTAGACCATGAGCAGCACTTGGGGTCCCTTTCCTGTGCAGGGATGCCCTGCATTCTAGGTATAGGTCTCCCTTCTTACCCAACTCATTTACAGTAGTGCACTGTCTATCAGCTAACCAGATCCTCATGTCCTCAGACAAAGTGCTAAGGGCTTGTTCCCTCACCAAAAGGTCTGCCAGTCCTTCAAAAGTGGTAACCTGACAAGCCACTCACCCACCTATGAAAGTAAGTGTGTAGTTCAGCAACATATTCACACACACTTTCATCTGCCTTGCGTCTATGCTCACAAAACATTTTCCTATAAGCTTCAGGAGTTAGCTTAAAAATTCTAGCAAACAATTCTTTGACAATGGCTTTTTAAATTATAATGCTGTAGTTTGGACAATACAGCTTTACTATGGAGTAAGGGGGTCAGGAACTGTATCCAGAGCCTTTGGTCATCATACTGTTTACAAACCATCTCAAACATATGAATGAAACTATCAAAAGTATCCCCTTACGTAAACCGTGGAAGAAATTTACTGACCTTTGTTGCATCTGGGGTTTGGTTACTCCCTTCCCCATTACCTTCAAGACTCTGCTGAAGAGTCAGCATCTCATTTTCATGTTGCCTCAGCCTCTCCTTCTCCTCAGCTTCCAGGCGTAGCAGTTTCTTATTCTCCTCAGCCTGAAGACATCACAGTTTCTCAGTCTCTAGACTCCTTAATCTCTTTGCTGCTTCTATTTCCAACCACCTGGCCTCCAACTCAAGTCTCTTTAGCTCTGTAGAAGGGTTAAGCTGTCCATTCTCTGAGTGTCATACATCTCCACAGCCAGTCTGATCGTCGTCCTGGTTACTATATTCTGATACAGCTGTGACCAAAGCTGCAATCATGTCTGCTTTATTCAGGTTTCCATGCACCAGTCCTTTAGCCTGGCACATCTCAGCCAACTGGCTCCTTGTCAGCTTGCCATAATCCTCTGCTGACATGCTTGCCTGCTCTCCCTGACTAGGCTAACAAAAGAAATAAAACAATTGTGATCTGAACTTTGAATGTTCACTGTGTGGCTGAGTTAGAGTACAAAAATACCTTCAGTGATCACTGTACTAAAGCTACAGGAATTCACTATCCACACCACTACACGCCAATTAATATGTAATGTGACTACTCACCACTATCAATTGATATTTGATGTGAATATCCCACCACTGCCAAACAATTAATATGCGATTCCCATGCACTGGCCCAGTAATCAAGGAGACTCAATCTTCACCACTAGCACCAGTGAGGGGCATCCACATTGGGAGGATAACAAGTACACACACAGTAAAGTATAAGTTCCCTTAAGAGCACACAGAGATCACAGTCAGTCTAGGGCTGGTTTCTCCCTTTCTCTCCAGATCCCCACAAGACTCCCCACTGGCACAGCTATAGGATACAGATGTCAGCCGAGTGGTCAAGCCAAAACCTCCAGCAGCCTCTCTGTCCAACCAGTGCTTCGTGACCCTGCTCAAGTAGCTGATACACACACTTTGAGATTTGATTTATATGCAAACACACACTCCTGGGGAAGGCTGGCACATGTTCTCTAGCTATGCCCCCTTCTGCCCAGACTACACGGTAGTACCACCTGCCACAACCACTCTTATCAGCTACTATAAAGGGCTTTACCAAACGGTGTCCAATTCTACTGAGCAATGTTACTGTTATCCAATTGTTAAGTGTGACTGAGACTTGAAGGCTATTTAGGAGTGGCCTATACAGTATCACCAAATACATGGAAGTACTCTCAGAACTTAAACTATCTCTACACAAAACAACCACAGTTGAAGAGTTTAAAATATTTAACAATAAATCATAAAAACACACGACAATTCTTAGTCATTCAACACAGTGATAATAGAGAGTTCAGAAATCACAGGAAATATTTTAAAACAACACTGCATGATAGTCTCACATAAATATAGAAAACAGCTAGACTAAGCTGGCTATATTTCTATCAATCTCTAAGAGAAATCACTGTACCTAAATAAAAATCTTACTTACAGAGCAAAGGCAAAGTGCTAGTGAGTTGATGTGTTCAGGTTCGGACACAAATACAGAATGCTATTCTTTCTTTCTGAGATAGCCCTTAAACTGGTGAGTCATTTCGGATTACATCATTCTTGACAACTCTGCTGAAGTTTCCCAGGCTCGCAGAAATCTAAATTTTAACATTTCTTTCTCATCTGCACCTACCAGGAAGCCACAGCAATATTAGACACTTTTCATGTGAAACCTAGTAATTATCTATGTCTTAGGACAATAGAAAGAATTTCCTAGCCCAGGCATCCAGTCTCCGAGCTTGAGATCATACCCAGTTGTAAAATTCTTTACTCATCAGCTTTCTTCCAGCAGGGTGCACTGTAGCTACATTTTTGAAGCTTGGCACATAACTCAGTTTTCTTACATTTGTGAAACAAGCCTGTAGATCATATTAATATTTACAATGACAGAGAATTATTTACAAAATTTTATGTAACTAGGCTGGCAGCCTTCACAAAGGAATGTAATTCTTGTTTGTGGGAACTTTGCTATCTGAAGTCATGTGTCCAAAAGTGCTCCGATGAACCCTAGAAACTTCACTGATTGTAGCTTGGACTTTGCTAGATTCACTGCAATCCCAAAGTCTATTCACAGGCTTGAATGAGTAGTTTCTTGGAAGGTGCATCGATGAGCCAGCCATCCAAATATAGGAATACCCACAAACCCTGCAGTCGTAAATGAGCTGCCACTACTGCCATATACTTCGTAAATACCCAATACTGAGACCAAATGGCAGAGCTCTCAACTGGAAATGACCATCTCCCATTTGAAGGTGAAGGCATTTCCAGGAGTGTCTATCCAACTTTATGTGGTAGTACACATCTTGAAGATCTATGACTATCCAGAATTTTGTTTGCTTCACAAAGGTTGCTGAAGCAGCTTAGGTCCAAAACTGGCCTTAGAACCTCATCTTTCTTTGGCACTGAAAAGAATCTTGAGTAAATTCCAGATCCTGTAGAAATAGCAATGAGAAGTATAACCACAATGTATTTCTTCTTCCAATCACTTGAATGTTCAGTCAGCAAACACGATGTAAAACCAGGACCAATTTATTTAGAAAATGATGAGCGCTTTCACGTAGTACTGGCTACGCTTCTTCAGATAACTTTTTACAAACAAAAGCCATGTTTAAATACCCACATTGGCGGGATTATTTAACAATTAGTGCCACTTATACAATTAAGTTAAAGTGCTAGCATCAAAACCTATCTTATCTGCTTTCTTGAGTAAATTTGTTATCACGCCTATTTCTATTTATTTTCTATTTTTTAAAACAACTATGAAACCACTGCTAACATTAAATATACCTCTATCATTATATTTATATTTATAAAAATACGAAAAAATACAAAGAATACGAAGAATCCTAAGACATATCAGCGTACACTTTACATACTTGTACTTGTATATAGTCATTGTTAGGCATACTCTGCTTTAAAATAATTTCAAAACAATTTCATTTCTAACCTTCTAATATTACTATATGATACAGTATACTCTTTCATATCTTGGATGTGGGTTAATAAAACACCTGGAAGGTTCTTTGTAATATAAATAATAATATTTACCCATTGACATTGTAGTTTTTTTGTTCATTTTTTGTTAGTTTCTGAAACCTATATATATATTATGTCCAATAGGTATAAAATCATATGTATATTTATAAAAATTTTATATCATATCTTATTTAATATCATGATGTTCTCGAAAAATATATCTATTATATAAAATGTATATATATGCGTGAATACGTAACCAAAATAAAAACATTTTTTAATACATATATCCAATACGAACATTGTATAAATTATGCTATTATGAATCTTAAATCAAAATACTAATTATAAACGCATATAACTAAGACAGAGTATGTATATACATATATAACTAAAAACTCTAGATGTGTTAACATTTAGTCATATATTACCTTATGTAGAGAGCACGCTAATTTTAGTATTCACCCATTTGGTCCTGAATACTGGTTTATTTTATATAAGTAAAATCTACATCTTCCATAGACGTGTATATTTCTCTTGTAGTGTTTAACATAATAGTCGTTCTAACTGTCTACTATACTAATACTAATCCAGATATACTTATGGTCTCAAATAATTGAGTATATATTAGTATGAAGGCATTTCCAGGAGTGTCTATCCAACTTTATGTGGTAGTACACATCTTGAAGATCTATGACTAGCCAGAATTTTGTTTGCTTCACAAAGGTTGCTGAAGCAGCTTAGGTCCAAAACTGGCCTTAGAACCTCATCTTTCTTTGGCACTGAAAAGAATCTTGAGTAAATTCCAGATCCTCTCTGGTGTGGGGGAACCTCTTGGATGACTCAGTTTCATAGAAGCTTACTTATTTCATAAGGTACTTCTTCCTTTTGTGACAGTGGAACATTTGGAATGCTTTCTGGACACAGAGAAAGGGTGTGGAAGGGAATGAAACAGTCTCTCGTTATGGTCTTCTGCACTTTTTTAATTTCTCCAAGTCTTTTGGGTTTCTAATAGCATGACGGGAATGGACCCCATTCCTAAGTCGAAGTATGATTAAAGTTCATGCAATTAGTATTGTTTCAGTCTTTGATGTCAGCCAAAAGTGCTCTTCATAGCACCCGCAATGTGCCTAGTAATGTCTCCACTTGCAATTCGTATGAGTTTAAATGCATTGATAACATATCTAAATATGATTGTAGATTCTTTTTTATAAGACCCATTGCTCCTACTACTATTGGAACTGTTTGGGTATCTTTCTTATTGTTCTTGTTTCTGCCTGCAGATCCTAATATTTTATTACTTTGTGTCTCTCTGTACAGAAGACATTATATTAACTAGGTGAGGTGATTTCAATGCTACTTTTGCCTTCTCTTCATGGACCACTATATACGGTTTTCTAGCATCTATCTTTTGAACTGTTGGTAATGGGTGAGCCCATGTAATGTAAACTTCATCATTTTCTAGGATACTTTGTGGCTCATGTTTCCAGTGTTTTTCAGCCACTTCAATACCATAATGTCTGCACAATCCCCAGTGCAACAGTCTTGCCACATTACTATGCTTTTCAGTATATAGTCCTGCCATTAGTATTACAACCAGCAACCAGGTGTGTGACTGTTTCCAATTTGGTTTTACAAAACCCACGTGTCTGTTTCTCCATATGTTCAATGGAGTTTGTAAACCAGCATAAACGTAGACCACTGTCTTGGGCCCCCAATATTAACCTTTCATCTCTTGGTCTGAATTCACCTCTTAACCATTCCTGCATTCGTTCCTGATCAACATGATTTTCTTCCAGAAGTTTTCTACACTTGCAACTATATTTATGCATTTTCCACATTTCTTGCCTTCTCATCTGGTCCTTCACAATATATTCTTTCTTTTGTTTTTTTGGCACACTCAGTTGCTACCTGATTTTTATCTGCTTCTGGGTTTATCTTCATTCCTGCTTGACGCCGATATGCTTTTGCTAGATTAAGCAGAGAAGTCCTCAGATTTATTCTGATGTTTAAAAACTTTCACTACGGTTGGGAATTGTGAGCTCAGCAGATGTGTGAAGTCTCACAATTGCAGATACATGTAATCAGTTTCAAGTAGGCCCAACCTTCCTTCAGGACAGGAAATACATACTCTTTTTATAAATCATTTGGTGAGCATGAAGAATCCTTCTTGTTTTCCTATCTAATCTATCCAACACATTTTGGAGCCAGTCAATCACTCCAAAATTGCAAGTTAAAACAGGAACAGCAAATTGGTTTACAGCTTGAATGTTGTTCCTAGATGTCAACGCTATTTTCAGGATTAAAGTCTTCTAAAGTATTCCTTACTATGTTTTAATCGCATTTGTTCATGTTTTATTGTTGATCCTTCATCAATTCCCAAATATTTATACACTCACTCTTGCTCAAGTTCTTTTATATCACATTCTTGTCCCAAACTGTTTTCCTGGTGCTGCAGTTTTCCTGCTTTAAAGGTTGCTTTTACACATTTATCAAGACCAAATGACATTCTTATATCACCTGAAAAAGTTTTGACAACTTGCGGTTGTGCTTTTAGTTCCTCATCTGATGAGCTATACTGTTTTAAATCATCAACAAAGAGAAGATGAGAAGTCTTTACACTTTGTTGTTTTCTAGGAGCTAAATTATAGCCATGACCTATGCTGTTAAGTAGACAGCTTAATGGGTTAAGAGCAAATCAGAACAACAGCGGTGACAGTCACCCTGGGATATCCCCCTTTTAATTTTTTATCCCTGGATAATAATTTGCCCTTTATCATGGCTTAATTACAAAGTGGTCTCCCACTGTTTCATGGTCACTGTAATGTAATCGATCAGTGTGGGGTGTAGCTTTTAAATTTTTAAGCACTCTTTTATCCATGAATGTGGGATACTATTATAGCCAATCCATGGCTTACTTAGATTCTTCCCCTTTTTACAGTTCTCCTCTATGACTTTAACAACAAATGATCCTTTGTTCCATATGACTTTCTTTTATTGTCTTTTTGTTCTACTGCCATAATTGAGTTTTCTTCTAAATGTCTATAAACTCTGCCGGCATCAGTTTCCAGTGTATAGTTTATAGGTAGCTGGAAGGCAAGTTATTGGTCTACAGTTTTTAGGGTAACTTGCAGGTTCACCCTTAAGTAGGAGCACGTTTTTTCCTGTTGTTAACCAGGTTAGTGTCTGTTCAGGTTTCCCATACAAATATTTCTTACTCATAGCTAAATCTTCGTGCAAAGATGTTAATACATTTAACCAGATGTTAGGTACTGCATCTGGGCCTGGGGTTTTCTAATTAAAGGCTTTTCTTAACTTTGTTTCAATCTCTCTGGCTGTTACTTCATCCCAGTTCATATCCTGCACCTTTAAACTTCTTATTCTTTCTTTTACGTCTATCCATTTCATAAATACTTCTCCAAAATTTATCTATTTCTTCTTTATTTGGTGGTCTTTCAATTCCTTTTATCTTCTTTCCCAATTCTCTGTAAAACTGTTTTGGGTCATCAATAAATGGCTTATTTTGTACTTATTCCTTTATATTTATCTGTGAATCTTCTAAGCTTTTCCACCTGTGCTGAGATTTTTAGGTTATTTGCGATAGTGCATGACAGATCCTAGTCTGTTCTAATACTGCGCACTGCTTTTATTATGTCGATCTTTCTTAGTATTTTTATTGTTCTGTTCCCTCTTCTATATTCTTCTGACACTTCTTAATTGCTTTAGTTTTCTCTTTTCAATACTTGCATGATGGTATTAGACTTCTCCCCCCTTCCTTTCCCTTACTACCCTGTGTTTTTGTGGTAGGACTTCATCAGTTATTAACTTAGCTGCATAGTAATATATCCTGTTTACTTCTGTTATATCACATAGACCTCTATGGACAGTCCTAATTACTGCATTCATTTGTTTTATTAAACTTCAGATTTTGTGGATTTTATTGATCCTTTGCTGTCTGTTTCTTTCATTGATTTTAATATGTCTATCTATCTCTATTAAATCAAGCAACTCTTCTCTTAGCTCATTTTCTACTAAACTGAGGGCACATTTTTTGTTTTCCATTTTCTGTGGGCATTCTATAGAAACATCTATAGAATCTTTCTGCGGCACATTCTCTTCAATTTCATCCTGTGCCATCTGTTCTACGGGAACTCACTGGCCTATCACTCCTCAACAGTGACAGCATCAAAGTTTCCAGTTTCCTGTTCCTTCCCTTGCTGTCCAACTTCAAGTGAATGTTTATGCTGGTTTCCTCTGGAAGGCTCAAAATATCTTCATATGGCACCTGACCAATTGCTTCCCAATCCACTGGTTTCCCCTTAATTTGGATATCCATTGCTCTATCGTGTTGTGGTGCTTTCTGAATTAGATTTTCTACACTGAATCCTTCACTTCGCAGGTACTCCATAACCTTAGTTTCTATTTCTTTAACTTCTCCATTACTAATCTCCTTTTCTACTTTTCCTCTTTGTCTTCTTATTTTTTGTATTGTAAAGTTTTCCATGTCTGGATTCCTTTCCCTGTGTTTCTTTCCAAATATCTTTCGTGCTGTGGTTTTGTATTAGTTAGTTTTACTTTCTCTTTTTCATAAATATTACACCATATTAAATCTCTTTCTTATATCCATATTTCTTCTTCAGATGTCTCCTGATCTTCCTGCTTCTCCTTACATTGGGGACTCGGTCCATCATGCTGTGATATAACCTGTGTTAGACCTTCTACACCAAATCCTTCACTTTGCAGGCACTCCATAACTTCAACTTCTATTTTTTTAACTTCTACTTTATTAATCTTCTTTTCCACATTCCCTCTTTGTGATTTTCTTTTGTGAAATTTTCCATATCTGGATGCCTTTGTCTGTATTTCTCTTTGAATATCTTTGGGGCTGCCTTCTTTATACTGATTAAGTTGGCCTTCTCCTATGCATAAATATTGCACCATATCAAATCTCTCTCTTTCCCATGTCCATATTCCTTTTTTTTATACTTTTCAAAAATCTCTAGGTTTTGTTTGTATTTTCACACTTCCTCAGATGCTTCTTTTTTCAAACAGAATTTCTTGAATTGTATACTGTTTTTCACAAATCTGTTGTATTAATAAATACAAATTTTTATTTGAAGCTTCTGACAGTTTTTCTTGTGCAAGTATTTTTCTTTCCTCTAACTTCTCTCTTAATTGTTTTATATATCTTGCGTGTGGAAATGCTGGGCTTTTTGAACAACAGTAACAATACATAATTTGTTTCTTATCCTCAATAGTCCACTTTATCGTCTTTATGACTCTTCCTTGGCATATCAGTTTTTGCAACCATTTGGTTGCTGGGTACAAGGGATAAGTACCCCCAACCCAACTGCCTCCAGAGTGCAACAGTCAGGCAAACATTCATCAGTGCTGGAAAGGTTTCTCTAAGAAAAGAGCCCTGAAGCCTTGGGTTTGAAGGCCACCTCTACTCCTCAAGTGACATCCATTATTAGGGTTTCCCTTTCTGCCTCTGGGAGATCTTTCTCCATAAGTATCAGATACAAAGTCCTGGGATTTACAAAACCAAATTCTCTTTTTCCCCTCTGGTTTCTGAAGAAGGTCCTTTGAAGTCAGAATTTGATCTCTACAGCATAAAGGGATTTACACAGTTCTTCTCACTACTTGAGATAGTCTATCTAACCTTGAGACCGAAAAGAGATGATCCATTATATGCGGTATTGACAAAAGAGGTCTTGAAATGCTCTGCAAAATCGCATAGCCACATCCAGGCATGCCTTCTTATGGAAATATCTGTGCAGACTACTCTACAAAATCCCATAGCCACATCCAGGCATGTCTTCTTAAGGTGATACCTGTGCAGATTGCTCAATACACACCCTACACGTGGAATTAGAGATAAAATGCATAGAGGCATTAGGTAACTATTGCAGGGTTGCCAACTGTGAATCAATGGATTTTCTTGATACACTGATAAGGTCCCTGGGAGAGACTTGGTGATTTCCTTTGTCAAATCCCTTTGGAAATAACATAAGCCAAATAATTCAGCGTTCTCACTGAAAAAGTAAATGAGGCATACACACACTTCCTAAATCTGTCCAATGCAAGAGATTCTTATTTGGTGGATGGATAGTGGAACTTTCTTCTGCAAGTTCCTTCTTAGTGGCTAACACAACTACCATAGAATCTACTATGGGACCTTTCCTCCAATGTAAATGGGTCTTTGGAAGTAACGAAGAACTTATCTGGCTTTTTGGGAATAGGCTAATCTGTATCCAGTTTGTTCCATGCCTGGGAAGAAATCAGGCTTACCATCTCATCAACAGGGGGGAGGGGGGGGGCTACCCAAAAGAAGATGGGCTAGTACCAAAAGCCTTAAGAAAAATTTAAAATAAGCTTATTCCATCTTTCCACAGCTAATCGTTGACTAAAGGCCTAACAGGTAGACCAGCAGATATCTAGGTGTGAAAGCCCTAAGCAATATACACAGTTTAAGTGACTCAAAATAACATCAATTTTAATGTGATGGGAAACTCCAATAATCAACTCCCCAACTATATTCTACTATAGACAAATGCAATGTTTGGTTCACATGATTTACTAGCAATAATGCTAACATTTGAGGTCTCTTCTCCATACAGTGTTCTGAGTGTTGTACAGTCTGTAAGTCTTTGACCTTGATTGTGGTCTCCAGGAGTCAATGCTGAATTCTGCCTGTGAACTAAAAAAATAAAATCCATCACATCTAACAGTAAAGATGCAGTCAGAAAACTCCTTCCCTTAGCCTTGGCACTGCAGTAACAACCATCCTCCTGATTATGACATTCTAATCTCTCACAACACACTGTAGTCCTTGATAGGAGATTTTTCTCTCCAATAACTCCTTTAGTTCCTTATGTTCTGGCATTGGTAGAACATACATATTTGCTACAGTTGTCCCTTTCTTCCTTTAGTACCCTCAAATACATAAGTGTCATCTTTATATTTTCTTCTTTTGTCAGTTATGGTTTTAACCTTATTACAAAGGTCAACAATCCCCCTCAGCGTAGCTCATTTTATTTATTTGCTTTTGTTGACCAAGACAGTCTCACTAGGTTGGTGGCCTCTTTTCTGGGGAGACCCAGAGTGGTATTTATACTGACTAGAAAAATTTGTCAAGGACACTGGGGAAATTCCCTTACTCTTTTCAAAAAAGTGTCATGGGATCTTTTACATTCATCTACATTACCATCAACTCAGGAAGATGGGATTTAGTTTAACAACTTGCAGCATACTATACCCTTCTTTAAATCCCATTTTTTTATTTTACTGCATTCTATTTCCTCTAAATTGGTCTCTTGAAACATGACTACAAGCGTTTTTACTTTCTTTAAGCAACCAAAACTCTTGCATGCGTATCTAGAGCACTTAAACCATTTGCGTTCTGTCACACAATTCTTCAATTGCCTGTATATGTTGCGACATTTGTGACTTATTTCTGTAGTGAGTGGGTTGGCTCATCTTTCCCATATTAAAACTTCTACAGCAGTTATTTAGTCAGCCTTTTCATTATCCCTTATTTTTTAAGACAAAAATAAAATATTACTAACTGCAAAAATGGATCTATCAATATCCACTTAAATTATTTACAAATATCCCAAGGTGAGAGTACTGCTCTGACAAAGCAATCCTCTTCCATACACTTTACTCTCATTACAAATGAGGTATATGCACACAGACACACCCAGTCTTCAGCATTTCTTTACTTCCCCCCACCCTCCACCAGGAAATTTACTGTCATCACAAGTGCTTTTCAAAAACAATAAATATAAAATAGCACCAGTTTTCTGTATTCTTTCATTACAACATTATTAAAGCACAAAGATTTATCCAAGTACTACCAGCTTAACACATCTCCCTTTTAACTTTATGGTACTTGGAAGTTTCCCTGTATTCAATTAAGTATAATTTCCTGCCATTATGTTTTTTCAGGAACAGGTGTAGATATCGAGATAAATTCATTAAATGGACAAGAGCACAAAGGAAATATCAATGAAAACCACTCTCTGTGATCTTTGCGTGTCTCACTTTCCTCCACTGTTGGGTGACCATGGAGTTGGTATATATAACTGGGGGGCGGAGTTCCTCCCACATGGGAATGCAAGGGGGGCTTGCAACCTTGCAAAAAAAAGTGTGCCCTTAAACATGCTGAAAGTTTATAATCCGTTTATAATCACAAATTGTACTACATGAAAAGAGACATTGGAGCTCTCTGATTATGTAGCCCAAGCAGGTATGACCCTGACCTTGAGCAGTATCCTACCTTCACCAAGAATGATGCCACAATACAGAGATAAGATGATCAGCTTTAACAATTGGCTTAAACTCTGGTGTCATTCAAAGGAATGTCTGTCTGCCTGGGATGACATGCTTGCACTTGTCACCACTGGGATATAGTGCCTTTTTAGGCAAGGCTCAAATTCTAAACCTACCACCCTAGAACAAAACAAAGAAAAATGCTGCTCAATGCCAGAAGTCTCAACCTCAAGATCTTTCGAGGCCCTTCTCAGTATGGAGAACATCGATGTCTGTGCTGTGACAGAAACCTGGTTCAAGGCTCCTGAGAGCACCCCAGCACTATCAGGTTTTACCTCATATCATGCCCCAAAACCTGGACAATGCAAAAAAAAGGAGAGGGGTATCCATATTCATCAAGGACACCCACACCTCAAGATTGGTGGCATGCATCTGAAACCATCCAGGTGCAATTAACCATAAAACTCAGGAACCAACACCATCATACTAGGTGACTTCAACTACCCTAATATAGACTGGGAACACTACTCAAGCCCAAACACTCTAGCCCAAAAGTTCCTGGAATTCATAAACTCAAATGCCATGGAACAACTAGTCACCATCCCACAAGAGGAGAAAACATACTTGATCTCATCATCTGTTCAACGCCAGAAGTATACCCCTCACTGGTGAGATCTGATCAAATGAAAAGACCACAGTAGAAAACGAAAGCCGACTTCACACTTCTAAAGACTAGTGTGTTCTCCTGGTTAACATTACTCAAACCGCTGAATCACTTACAAATGCCTTCTACCAGCACCTGCAGGGCTGCATGGATCAGGCAATCCCAAGCAAAACAAAGACTCTTGTACCAAAGGGCTACTACAAGATAGAGCAAAAGGTAAGACTAAGACTAAGGATCACTAGCTAAGGACTCTAAAGACAACCATAAGGCATCTTTAGCTAGGTCAGAAACCTAGGGGGGAACTCCCAGATATGCTCAAATTAGTCAAAAATGATGTGAAGATTACTGATCCTACAGACATTGCCAACATACTGGCTGAAAGGTTCAGTGCAAACTTCTCCGGAGAGATATCTATACCAAATGATTGTAGCCCCCAAACATCTCAAAGAACACAGCATCCATGGGACCTGATGGTGTCCCAATTAAACCCACAGTTAGAACAGCTGTTTAATCTTAGTCTCACCACTGTGGTCCCACTCCACAAAATTAGCTTGACAAGCCTTATCTGCAAAGCCATGGAGAGGATCATAATGGATCTCATAAATAAAGACATAGGGAACTTGCAGACTTTGGATCCAACCCAGTATGGCTTTGTCAAAGGCAGATCATGCCTTTTAAACTACTTTTTTGAACAGTCACCAAGGCCATTGGAAAGGCAGTCCATACAGCCTACCCTTTTGATACAATACCTCACTATCATTGAAAAACTCATCAACTTAAATGTAAACCCATACATTACAAGATGGGTTGCAAAACTGGCTGAGTGACAGAACCCACAGGGGTCAGAGTTGCGGCGCCATGTCAGACTCAAAGCCTGTCACAAGTGGTGTCCCTTTGGCATCTACTTTTCTGAAGTACAAGCAAACACAGGAGGGTTATTATGATGACAAAGTTTGCATGACTGCAAAAAAACTGCCCCCGTGAAAAAACACATCCGACACAGATATCCTTCAGAAGGGTCTCACAGAAGCGGATAACTGGTGCCAGAGCCATGGCCTAAAGTTAAATGCCAAGAAATGCATATAGTCATACCCGGAAAAATAAGGTTACCCTAGCTACCATATAGGTGGCAATCCCTGAAACACAGAAGAGTTATTTAGGACCTGGGAACCCAGGTTGACAGCATATTGCTAAAGTAGTTAGAAGACCTTCTACATTGCCCCACCACTCATGAATGGATTCACATCTATCTAGTTCAAGGATAGTCTCCCTATATACTCATCACTCATCAGACCAATGATCGAGTACAATGCCCCATTCGAATGTATCTGACCAGACACTTTGGAGAGGCCACAAAAGTTCCTCACCAAAAGGATAAAGGGTCTCAAAAATCTGTCTTATGCTGCCCGACTGAAAGAACTCCAGTTATATTCAGTTGTGACCTATGCCTGACATACAAGGCCATGTCAAACCCAGATTTGATGAACATGCTTCATCTCAAAAATCTAGATCCCGCCACAAGGGTGGGAGACTTATGGAGGATAGATTCATCACCCAAAGACTCCCTATGCTGTAGAACAAAAGAGTAATCTTGACCAATGGAGCACAGCAAAATAATGGGCATAGTTTTGCCCTCGGGCAGATAGCCTAGTATGAACCTATGAACCTATGAACCTATGAACAAATCCTTCACTTACCTTAGTTTTCATTTTTACAGCTTTATTACAACTTAGCTAACATGCTTAGAACTTTTAAAACGATCAGTAAAAACAGCGTTTTTCTAAATCAGTAGCTATGGATGACGCAGGCATTGGCAATGCTACACACGGGCAGTCCCTGAATACCAAAAAATTAAAATACATGAAACATCTACACAAAAGTATTTCAAGCAGTGGCAGTAATGCCTTTCTAGTTTGCCAATATAGCTCAACAGTTGTTCCCATAATAAGCATCCAGGCTGTTCTTTAAAATATCTAAAGTAGTGCTTGCTTTAATGTATTTTGGTAGTCTATTTCATAGATCAGCTGCTCTCTCAGAGAACCTACACTTATCCTTCCTATAGAATCGTCTACACAGGTTGTCTGATTCTCTACTACTTTTTGATAACCCCAAACATTTCCAGAGGTAGTTGTCTCTAAATGCCATATATACCTGAATAAGGTCTCCTCTTAAATATCTGTAAGTGACACTCTACATGTTCAGATATTTTAGTCTTTCATAATAAATTAATTTTCACACCCATGGATGCCCTTGGTACATCTCCTCTGTAATCTTTCCAGTTTAATCATGCTTGTTTTCTTATAAGGTTTCCATATTGTCACTTCATACTCAAGTTTGGGTCTAATGTAAGTAAAACAATGAATTCATCATGTCTGATTTCCTAGACTTTAAAAATCTTTTTATACAACCTATAGATCTATAACATATGTCTCTTTAATGTCTTTGTTTAAACATCCAAAGTGCTGCTCAAATGCAAGAGTGCTTTTCACACTTCAGCTCGCATGGTCTTTATCTAATAGGACGTGAGAGTCTCATGTAAGCGCTTTCTTCTCTAGTTTCAGCTCAGTTTTGTAAATGGAAAGCATGTCTAATAGCACCACACTGAGGCATACTGTTTCCCCAATATGGCTTCTGCACAACTGCTTAAAACAGGCTTTTTGGTAGGGTGTGTGTGTACATGCTCTCTCTGCCGGAGCTCAGAAGCAAGAAAATTCAGACGTAAAAAGTTGTACAGCAAGTACCAGTCAGAGTCTTAAGCAATGCTGCATAGTTTCACAATTATAATTCTTTAGAAAATACATTTTCTTAAACTATAGGAGAATGCACTGTGATTAAGTGTCTTGCGCAGAGTCGCACAGTAGGCAAATAGAGGTAGAAAGAATCAAACCCTGTATCCTTAACTACAGAAGACAGCTCAATAACAGCTTGGTGCCTTAATCCTACACACCAAGTGGCAGACCCCCATTAACTATTTTTTTAGCATAATACCGAGGATTACAGTCAGTCAGTCTAAACAGTTTTCAATGTTCTGAAAATGCAGGTCTATGTAACACCTAGATTCATAAGAAAATATTAGGCTATTGGTCTGCAGACTATCTCAAGCCGAAGCAATAACCACAGGTCAAAATCAAATTCTGTACCTTGTATCTGTGAGATAAAAAACTAACCCTTAAGCCAACCGCTCTATTAACTTTTTAAATGATTTATAGTTGTTTAGCACTTAAGGCTCTAAGCTGTTAAACTGCTTCCTATAGTCAAAAGTGCAGGATTTGAATCCTCCCACCACCATTGCCCTACTTAGCGTCTCTAACCAAGTTACTCAGACAGTACTCTAGGGTCACCCCTGAAAAGGAACACTTTCAGCAGTGGATTTACTTGGTTAACAAACAGCTGAAAAACAGTATTAAAAATGTGTCCCTTTTGCAGCCTTTATCCTCACCCCACCCCCCATTGCTGCTTGTTCAGAATTCTTGAGTGAAGTTAAAAATTATTTGAGTTTGTTCCTTGTAAAATTTGTGGCTTGCTGGCAAATTGCTGTTGACTGCAGTCACTACATAATAATAGGCATGTGAGTTGCAGACTTCATGTCCTTCAGAAAATGCTCACAAATGCACCTTTCTAATTATACAAGAGAGATTTAAAATATGTTCCTGTTTTTTGGGTCTTTGTCTCTGATTCCGGAGCTAATAAGTGGGAAGGGCATGGAGGTCGAGTGGAAAGCACTGTATGATTCTCCCAGCAGTGATATAAATAACAGACAGAGAGGTATTTGTTAATTTTATTGCAAGAAAACATTTGAACGTACACAGCCATACAAGGGGCTTTAAGTGATGGTCACATCTGTATGTATGTGCGTGGGTGTGCCCTGCATCCCAGAGTAGTTATGCTGTTAAAAGAAGGAAATGATTGTAGTAAAAAGGAGCTTCATCTTAACTGTCATGTTCTTTAGGTATAATCCATGGGCTCCTAATTTTGTGGACAGTGTGTTTATTTGGCTGTGAATAAAATATACAGCACAAAGTGTATGAGTTTAATGCTAAACTAGAAACTATAAAAGCATTTTTCACTTAGCTTATTTTTGCAGGCACATGCATGTAAAATGCAGTTAGGCATCAACACTGTTTCCTCAGCGCTCAGTCTTTGTTTGTGTAGTATCAGCCCAACCAAGTCACTTGACTAGGTTACACCCAGTAAGTACTCAGAAGCTGTTAGCAAATGCATTACACATTCCTTGTTTGAATACCTATGCTCTTCAGACAGCCGCTAATTAGTGCTTCAATATATATGATATCAGACTATGAATCCCAGCACATCTAATGCAGTTTACTAGATTATCAAATACATTTTCAAAAAATCTGCATTTTAAAATAAAAAGTTTACTATTGTTTATGCTAAGCCAGTTTCCAATGATAAAAATATTCTCTTTTGCTTAGCAAATGGCTCTCGTGTGTTTTTACTGTAAAATTTGAAGCAAGTTTTAAATTAAATCCAAATCTCTGATCAGTACAAAACAGGTACAACTTCCAATTCTTGAATTTGTGTTGAGATTCTTTTTACTGAGGCACAAATGTTTTTGTGTCATTCTCCCACTTTGTTGTATTGCTAGCTACAAGTTTGCTTTGTTACACTGGAACATTCTAACAATTCATCCAAACCATAATCTTTAAGCACAACACATTTAGTTTTTCTCAGTGCTGTCCATAATGCCAGGATATGCAAAATATCTTAAATGCCACAGTCTAAATGTACTTATTTTCTTTTCTATACAGAAATATAGGGAAATCATCACTGATGTTTAACAATGGATTGTAAGTGAATTGTTGCCAATCTTCACAAGTCTTACATGTGCCCCATCAGCTAGCCACTGTTCCCCTATTATGCCCCAAGCAAGAAAGGAAACATGGAGTGTGGCAGCTGGTCATCTTTATAACATGCTTTATGTTTCTTTTTGTAGGTAGCTGGTGATCTTCTATACTCAATTCTGCCTCACCAATTTACTTTACTTTAGGTTGATGTTAACTCAGTGACATGTGCAGCTCTCTAGGCATAAAATTATACCCATTAAAATGGCCTGCCTTCAAGTGTAATGATACTTGAAGAGATTCCTGGCTTTCAGCCAATTCATTTATTCTTTTCTTGTCAGACACCCCTCCATCATCATCTAACATTACAACTGCTGCCAGTTGCTCTCCTTTTTTTTCAAATGCCCTTTGTCCCCTCTGCCTGTCTACTATCAGCCCACTCCAAGCTAACTGGTCCATTCATTCTCCATCACCAGGACAAGGGTCAACAGGGAGGGCCAGACATTTAGACAACCATATCCTACAGCCCTCCACAGGTACCTGGCTTGCACAGCCAAAGGGAGATCTGCAATGGACTGTCTGTCGTGGTCATCCCTCAATTCCACAAGGGACATTGCCAGCAAGAAGCTCTGCCTCTCCTTCCCTAAAAAAACAGGAAGTGTTTTTCCAGGCCTCCACCTGAGAATTTACACTTGCATGTTCCTTGTGTGCTTGGTACTTTTCCCCCAGCAACAGAAGTGAACAGGCCATGCCCCTTTACATTCCTCCCTCCTTCCCTCCCTGGCTCCTCCAGTGCCACGGTTACTAATCAAATCCCAGTCACGTGGGTCACAGTAAGGGCACCAACTCTTAGTGCCATGGATCAAGGCACCTTTCCATGTTTCTTTTTTAAATAATGAACTGCCATTTAATGATTTACGGCTTGTTACTTTCCGCTACTAAATCAAAACTAAATTTTAAGTGCTAATACATGGTACACTAAATAAACACAAACATTACTTTACATTACAGTCCACTTAATACAATCACAATCTTACTAACACATTTTTACTGTTAAGATCCTTCCTCATTTAATCTTGTTTTCCTGCAGTAATGGAAACTTTTAGTCTTCACTCATTTCTTTAAATTTTCTGTCTGCTGCAATGCATATTTCTGTTTCTGTTCCATATTTCTTTTAAATATAGGAAAGACTTAAGTGGCAGTCTCTCAACTCATGCCATTAGTGTAGCTTCTGGCTGACTGCTTAGTGTTTCTCGTCTTGGCTTCTCTTGAGCAATTAGCTCACAAAGCTTAACTGTCTTGGTACTTCCCTCACCTCCTTCAACATCATTTCTTCTTCTGTATATGCTTTTAATCCTCCACAGTATTTTTTTTTTCTTGGAAAGTGGTGTAGTTCCTTTTCAATGGAAAGTATTACAGCTGGAAATGAACTTATTTCTTCATGCAGCTGGGAAATTATTCATAGGTTCTCAGGACGATACTAGGCTATTGGCCCAGAGGCCCTTATAAACCTAGCCAAGAATTTCACCCATGTTCTAAAAAAGTCAGCAGGGACACAGGTGAGATCCCAGGGGTGTATTTTCTGTTTCCCATAAAGTCATCCAGGTTACTCTTAAAAAGAGTTAGTGAGGAACTCTGCTTGACATGGAGAGAAAGTCTATTCCACAGATGAGGGAGTCTTTGGGACACAAATCTATTCCGCCAACAAGTTCTATTAATGTCACAGACCAGGCTGAGGCCTCGCATGTGCGTTGTGTGAGTGGAGTTTGACTTATAGATATGCAGCAACTCCATCAAAGCTGGGTCCGAAATGGCCTTGTATGTCAGACACAGGTCACATCCAAACCTTCTGTATGACAATGAGTAGAGGAACAGAGCTTTTAGCCTATATGTATAGGACAGATGGTTGAGACCCTGGATATTCCTAGTCAGGAACCTCTGTGGTCTCTCCACCTGCTGCATGTGCTTGTCAAGGTACATGTTGAAGGGGGCATTGTACTCGATAATGGGTCTGATAAGGGAGGAGTACAGGGATGTCATGGCCTCTCGTTCCTGGATGAAATACCCTTACTTATGAAGTAGGCAATACGGAAAGCCTTCCATACAATGAAGGCAATGTGGTGGTCAAATGTCAGGTTGCTATCAACCTGGGTGCCCAAGTCCCTCGCGACTGACTGCATGCTTAGTACACTGTTATTAATGTGATAATTAGTGGAGACTCCATGACGCATTTCTTGGCATTCAGTTTGAGGCCATGCTTCTGGCACCAGTCATTAGTATGGCTAAGGCTCTCTTGGTGGATGTTCACATCACTAACGGAATTTAAGACAACACCCGGCTTGCAGTCATCTGCAAACTTCGTCAGCCACACACCACTAGATTTGGCTTTTACCTCAAAAAAGTTCATCACAAACAAAGGCCCCAATAACGGTCCTTGGGGTACACCAGTTGTTACGGGTCTACTACTAGAGGTGGCTTCCCCTATTTTGACTGAGTGGGTTCTATCAGTGAGCCAGTTAGCTACCCATCTGATAACACAAGGGCTGATGCCTAACTGGGAGAGTTTATACATTATCCCTGCTTGGGGAATACTGTCGAAGGCTTAGGCTAGGTCAAGGTAGGTGGTGTGCGCAGTCTTCCCCTCGTCCATGGCTTTGGTGACTGTTTTAAAGAAGTTGACCAAGTTTAATAGGTATGATCTCCCTTTGACAAAAACCAAACTGTGTGGGGTCAAACGTTAGGATGATGGCAAGCCCTTATTTATAAGGTCCACGATAATGCATTCTATGGCCTTGCAGATCAGGCTAGTTAGGCTGATGGGCCTACAATTGCCTAGGTCAGTGGATGCTCGACCTTCAAGTAGAGGGATGACTGTGCCAGTGCTCAGGCTTTGGTTGAATAGGGTGCCTAATGGTGCTGAGAGCTCTTGCCTGAGTTCATGTGGGATGCAGCCAGGGATGTTGTCAGGTGGTCCCATGGAGACCATGTTTTTTGCCTTTGAGAGGGTATTAAAGACCTGTTCCCTGGTGATGAGAGGAGGGGGCAGGTGCTGGGACAGAGGGAGGAAGTTTTCACTGAACATGTCTGCCAGCAGGTTGGCTATATCTACAGCATTTGTGTATGTGGTGTTCTTGACCACCAGTTCAGAGCAGATTTGGGCATCACCTTTGAAATTGCGGACGTATGTGATGAAGTATTGTGACTGTCCTTAGTGGATGTGGTCAATTTGGACTCAAAGTTAGCCTTAGAAGATTTCACAAGTGACCTTATTTACTTTTTCAGACAAAGGCGAGATTGCTTCCAGCTTCGCACCTGCTCCTTCTTGGATCTTATATAATTTTCTGGTGTAGACTTGAACATTAGGGCTAGTTCCAACTGAAGGAATAATGGCTGTGAAGCTGCTTATACCTGCTCCCATGCTCCCAGGAGAATGCAGTCAGATTTAGAAAAGTTTATTTATTTGATTCTGGCGGGTGGGGGGGGCAGGGGAGATGGTGACTTCAAAAGTGATCACTTTAAGATCGTATCTTACTGAGGAGGATGACACACTGTAGGGATGCTACAGTGGCTACTCATGTTGGTTGGAACCAGGTCCAAAATATTTCACCTCTTGTGGGGGTGTCAACCAACTGATTCAATGCTCTGGCATTGATGAAGTCAAGGAATGTCTGGGCAATTGTGTTTGGGTTAGAATAGGTCTTCCACTTTATGGTTGGGTAGTTAAAGTCAGCCAGGATCAGGGTAGAGGGGCCGAATCTTGATGGGAGTCAAGTAAGTCCAGACAGGTGGAGTGGGCATCCTAGAACACAAAAAAGGAAAAAAACTAAGGGTAATGCTGCTCAATGCCAGAAGTCTAAATCTCAAAATAGGCCCTTCTCAGTATAGAGAACATCGATGTCTGTGCTGTGACAGAAACCTGGTTCAAGGCTCCTGAGAGCACCCCAAAATCCGGACAATACCAAGAAAGGAGGGGATTCATCAAGGACACCCACACCTCAAGACATGCATCGGAGACCATCCAGGTGCAATTAACCATAGGCAAGATTGCTCTGCAAATTGTAGCATGTTACAGGCCACCCTCACAAACTCAGGAACCTCACATGGCCTTCCTGAAAACACTAGAGATAAATGTATCACCAAACACCATCATACTAGGTGACTTAATATAGACTGGGAACACTACTCAAGCCCAAACACCCTAGCCCAAAAGTTCCTGGAATTCATAAACTCAAATGCCATGGAACAACTAGTCACCATCCCCACAAGAGGAGATAACATACTTGATCTCATCATCACGAACATGGGAGCACAATGTTCAACACTGTACCCTCACTGGTGAGATCAGACCACAAACTAATCTCGCTGGAGGTCACCTGAAATAAAAAGACCACAGTAAAGAACTTCAGCCAGCGGAAAACAGTACTGAATCACTTACAAATGCCTTCTACCAGCACCTGCAGGACTGCATGGATAAGGCAATCCCAAGCAAAACAAAGACTCTTTGTACCAACTGGTGGACCCCAGCCATAAACAAACTCTACAACAAAAGGAGGAAGCTACTACAAGATAGAGCAAAATCCTTAAAAGGTAAGACACCCTTGATCACTATAAGTAAAAAACTAAGAGCTCTCATAAAATCATCCAAAGCAAATTTCGAGAGAAAAATAGCTAAAGACTCAAAAGACAATCATAAGGCCTTCTTTAGCTATGTTAGAAACCTGGGAGGAAACTCCCAGATATGCTCAGAGCTAGTTCAAAATGATGTGAAGATTACTGATCCTACAGACATTGCCAACATACTGGCTGACAGGTTCAGTGCAAACTTCTCAAAGGAGAGATATCTATACCAAACGATTGCAGCCCCCAAACATCTCCAGCCCAAGTGAGAACTGCTCTCTCCAAAGCAAAAAACACAGCATCCATGGGACCTGATGGTGTCCCCGGCTGTGTGCTCCATGAACTCAATGAGGAATTAAACCCACAGCTAGGACAACTGTTTAATCAAAGTCTTACCTCTGGATACTGCAACTGTGGTACCACTTCACAATGCCTCCACCAAATTACCGCCCATTAGCTTGACAAGCCTTATCTGCAAAGCCATGGAGAGGATCATAATGGACCTCATAAATAAAGACATAGGGAATTTGCAGACTTTGGATCCAACCCAGTTTGGCTTTGTCAAAGGCAGATCATGCCTTTTAAACTTGGTTGACTTTTGAAACAGTCACCAAAGCCATTGATGAGGGAAAGGCAGTCCATACAGCCTACCTCGATCTGGCTAAGGGGTATCATTGAAAAACTCATCAGCTTAAATGTCAACCCATACATCACAAGATGGGTTGCAAACTGGCTGAGTGACAGAACCCACAGGGTCAGAGTTGCTGGCGCCATGTCAGACTCAAAGCCTGTCACAAGTGGTGTCCCACAGGGCTCAGTCCTGGGCCCACTCTTGTTTGGCATCTACTTTTCTGAAGTACAAGCAAACACAGGAGGGTTATGGCTGACAAAGTTTGCAGATGACTGCAAACGAAAACACATCTGACACAGATATCCTTCAGAAGGGTCTCACAGAAACGGATAACTGGTGCCAGAGCCATGGCCTAAAGTTGAATGCCAAAAAATGCATAGTCATACCCTTCGGGAAAAACAAGGTTACCCCTAGCTATCAAATAGGTGGCAATCCACTGAGCACAGAAGAAGTTATCAGGGACCTGGGGACCCAGGTTGATAGTAGTCTGTCATTCGACACCCATGCAGCTAAAGTAGTTAGGAAGACCTTCTACATTGCCCACCTTATCATGAAGGGATTCTCATCTAGATCAAGGGAGGTCATAGTCTCCCTTTACTCATCACTCATCAGACCAATGATTGAGTACAATGCCCCATTCGAATGTATCTGACCCGACACTTGCAGCAGCTGGAGAGGCCACAAAAGTTCCTCACCAAAAGGATAAAGGGTCTCAAAAATCTGTCCTATGCTGCCCGACTGAAAGAACTCCAGCTCTATTCACTCAGAGGTGACCTTTGCCTAACATACAAGGCCATGTCAAACCCAGATTTGATGAATATGCTTCACCTCAAAAATCTAGATCCATCAGAGCCACAAGGGCGGAGACTTAAACCTGGACACGGCTATTAATAGGACGTGTTGGAGGGATAGATTCATCACCCAAAGACTCCTATGCTGTGGAACAAAATCGTACATGTGAGGCAGAGCACTGGCCTTGTTCAAGAGAAATCTTGACCAATGGATGGGAGATCGCAGATATACCCCAGGGATTACCTCAGTGTCACTGGAGGCACAGCAAAATAATGGGTATAGTTCCCCATACTAAAGGGTTAATGGCCACAAAACGATGGGCTAGGCTTGTAAATGCCCTCGGGCAGATAGCCTAGTATGAACCTATGAACCTATGGTTGGGGATCTGCAGCTAGCTATGATTTGAATAGGTGTTTTGTCAACAGTTAACTGCACCCGGAGTGCCTCCTGTGCGTCACACTGTTTGACCAGCCTGGAGGTGTGTGTTTGATAAATACTGAAACTCCACCTCCTCTGGCTTTGTAGCCCTTCGTTTGGAGTATGAAAGTATGGTAGGATGAGTAACCTGATAAGGCTGGAGTGCTCTCCACAGCTTTGAGCCAGGTTTCAGTGACTGCACAAATGTCAGCATCTTCCAGTGTGAGGAATGCTTGTAAAGAGTGCAGTTTCATGTTAAGACACCTAGCGTTTAGCAGCGTGACCTTTAAATTTTGTTTAGAAGAATTTTTCACATTGGTAATTTTGTCCTTACAAAGACATGAATTACCCCCAAAGCTTTTTCACTTGACATAATTTACCCAGTATTTTTACATTCAACTATCACGTTTGAAGTGTTAAAAGAATGCATCTAGGATGAATTCTTTATTGTACATTCCTCGGGAAAGAGACACAAAGTGCCCCTTTCCAGGCAAAACCTCTCGCTAGAAAAGATCAATCCATCTTTGAGGAACTGTATCACAAAAAACAAGCAATTTTTCTCTTTTTTCTTCAGAAATGGCACAGTTGTGCAGCGGTAGTGTTGTCACCTCACAGCAAGAGGTTCTCTGGTTCGATTCTCAGCTGGAGTGCCTTCTGTGCAGAGTCTGCATGTCATCCCTGCATTCGTATGGGTTTCCTCCAGGTGCTCCACTTTCCTCTTATGTCACAAAGACATATATCTGGTGCTTTTCTCCCCGGACCTCCTCTGAAAATTGGCTTTGTTACAAGTCGGACTTTCCCGGTAAACAAATGTTAAATAAACAAACAGAATGCCTATAAACCTCAAATTGCATCTTCTGTGTCTGTCCTCCATTTGTATCAATTTCTCCTGGAAATTTTCTTGCTTCATTATTGCAGTTGCAATATTTCTTAGTGCTATTTATATTTAGTGCTAATGGCTGCATTGCAAATTGCCTAGAAGCATGTTCTCAATTTCTTCATTTTTTTTTTGCTGTTTGATTTAAACTAAAACAAAGAGTAAAAAAGGTCACACAGATAACAACTGGTTAAAAAACACAAAAAGAAAAACCTAGCAAAACAAAATCTTCCACTTGTTTTTCTTTTGGCTTTTCCCGGTTAGGGGTCGCCACAGTGGAACTCCGGTCCGCTAATGACTGGCAGTAGATTTTTTATGGGTGTCAGCTCATCGCCCAACCTTCAATGAAGGCACACCCATTCTACGCATGTCTTTCAAAAGCCACTCGACTGCAGGGAGGACATGCAGACTCCACAATGAAGGTGCTCCAACCGAGAATCAAACTGGAGAACCTCTTGCTGTGAGGCAACAACGCTACCGCTGCACCACCATGGCTTACACCTTCCACTGTTATACTTAAATATCACCATTTCACAATTGTACCTACTTTATCTTCCACAGCTCCTGCTTCCATAACTAGTTTGTAGTTTTTCCATTGCTGAATATTCTTATTATAATGTCACATGGCTCTACGGAGTAGCTATTACATGAACTTCCCTAACTTTTTTGGACTTTTTTCCCCTTTGCAAGGCATATAGCATTGTTCTTGCTTCTCTTACTTATGCAAATGTGCCCATTTCACTACTCTAACTTGTTAACTGTTTTGTTTTTGCAGTCTTAAGAGAACAAGCTAAGAAAAAAAAACTTCTTAGCTTCCAGGCATCATAGCAGAAATCCCCAACATTATACGCAACACTTTTATGAACCAGTTTAAAAATCACTATATACAAAGCCCAGGAACTGTTACCATTTTCTCAGTGCAACAACATACTCCACGTCTGTTGTCAGTTCATTTTTCTCCGGTGTTGCCAGACATGTTGGATATTGTTATTTACATGTATTAAATACATTTTAGCAGAGTGTTTGCTAAATTTCCATGCAGAAGCCCTATATATGCTCCGAAGAGCTACAGGGCAGTACTGATGGAGATATATATATATATATATATATATATATATATATATATATATATATATATAACACGTTTTAAACCCGCAGTGGTGGTGCTGCGGTAGCGTTGTCGCCTCACAGTAAGATGCTGTCCAGTTCAATTCTCAGCTAGAGCATCTTCTGCGTGGAGACATGCGTGAATGGGCGTACCTTCATTGAAGGTTGTGCGTCAGGCCTGGCAAGCCGGTAAGTAAAAATCAACTGCCAATCATTAGCGGACCGGAGTTCCGCTGTGGTGACCCCTAACCGGGAAAAGCCGAAAGAAACAAACAAACATATATATAAACACGTTTTAGTTGATACGTTTCTTTCTGCATTCATAATTTAGTCCTTCTTTATGGATTTTAGATGCAGTTTATGCTAAACATTTTAATGTGCTGTTGAAAAGTTCACCAACACTGGTGGCATAGGAGGAAAAAGCCAGGATGTAGTTTGATTAGTATCTTCTGCATGTCCATAATGGGAGGGAGGGCAAAGTAGGATTAGCAAATTACAGTCCCTCAAAGGCAGGTTGACAGTGAAGTGGGCATCCTGGGGTGGGCTTCTGGCTCACTCAGCCAACACATGGTGGTAGCCGTGGTGATACAGGTAAACTCATTCTTCTACCCAGGGCAAAGGTTAGAAGCTTATATAAACACTGTCCTTGCCAGGATGCCACTGAGAGCATAAACTCACAGATAACTGTCTCTCTTGATGGCTGTCTTTCTAGTGGATTAAGGACACCCCCTCTCTACAGAATGAATGGGGCTTAGTGTGATAGAGAAGGCCTGAAGGTTTTCAGGCAGAAAGGGAAGAAGCACCTTGGAAAAAATATTATCTTCAAAAGTGACTTACTACCACATACTATGGGGACAGAGCAGAACCGTGCCTGCAAAAGCAGGTACAGTTAAGATGCATGGGGGGATTGCAATGTTTTGCATTATATTTTTTTCATTCATTTTCTAATGAGACGTGAGGTGCATCACTCAGCTAAGTGACTATAACCGCTGGTTGTGTACATTTCTATGTATATCTGTATATGTGCCTGTCTGTGCAGAGTATGAGCGTGCATATGCATATAGATAATAATTACTTAAATAACTTCTATTTTGGACGTAAAATACTTCCTCCAGCAACAACTACATATTCTAAAGCAAGTTTGAAACTTTAGGTGGAGGAACTGTTCAGCATCAATAAATAACATAAGCAAGTACACAGTAATAAAAACAAAACAAATACAAAACAATTTAATAGATAACCCATTCTATAAATGCCCTCCACTGTGGGTGTTATCAAGGAATTAACACTCTTCCAGGGGTGGTAAGGACTTCAAAACCTCTGGGTGTGTGTTAATTTCCTGATAAAGCCCACCCTAACTGGGCATTATTAATTGCTTAGTACAAAATCTCCTCCCAATATCTGACAAACAGCATGAGCAAGAAAGCGAAACTCAAATGCATTACTTTATCTCACACCAATTCAACACTATGACAATAACTTAACATACAGCTCTAGTTAAGTCTACGCATAACAAGGCCAGCAGTTAGAAATAAGTGGCATTATTTTCAACAAAGTAGCATGTTAACTCTCAATACTACTGCTACTAAGGAAAGCATAATTTATTTTAGTTTAACATCCTTCCTACTAGAAATCCATTTTTTCTTGCGTACTTTGCCCCTGCTGTCAGTCATCAGCCTCCTCCTGGTCAATCAGCACATTAATTCCTCATCAATGGAATAAGTTCAGTGGGGAAAGACCACTTTTTTGGTTTTGCCATCATGTCCCTATGCACACTTGGCTACACATAAGGGAAAAGTATGTGCAATGAACTGACCATGATGGACAATTCTCTCAGTTGCAAATGAAGTTTCCGTCTAGCAAACAGACTCTAACCCCAAAGCTTGGGAGGTAGCCTCCCTTGTCTCCAGCAGGGAGAATACACCTTCTCAGTGCACTCACGAGTGCACAACCCCCACCCCAAAAATGAGCAGGCGATGTTCCTTCACTCCTATCCTTCCCCAAGTCCTCCAGTGCAGAAGCTGTAAATCAACTGCAAGTCCCTTGGGCTTCAGTCACAGCTCCATCCCACTGTGTTGGAGAGCCAAGCTACTGACTAACTCGGTTTTTATAATGCATTAGCCAAGAATCTGCCATTACTAGCGAATAATTTATCCCTTGGGTTTGCTGAACTGAAAGATTAATTCCTATAAAGGTGGTAAGTTCCTTGTCCTGGTAAGAACTGTGTATGACCCACGTTCTGGTGGTTAGGATTATTGGGTGTTTCAGAAGGGTACCTGAAGATATATCAAAATGGTAAGCTTTTAGATGGTGTTAAACTCTGGCCAAAGTCTGAAATAGTCACAAGGGCACTAGTTTGGTATATGTTGTACCTACTCCTGTATTGTGTGTTCGACTAATCTATTCTGAGAGTGGGGCACAACTAATTATTTATGATTTTTTACTTGGGAGATTTCCCCTTCTGGCGTGCCTATTTAAATCTCCTCATAGTAACAGTTTTAAATATGTAGAATTTTACTGTAGGGGGAAAGAGTTGGTAGACTATAATAGATACTTGCTTGATAATTACTAGGATTATTTAAACTGCTGGGATCGCACCTAGCATCCTTCACAGACAGCATGTAATTTGCATTTTTAGACAACAAAATTGCATTTGAGCAACACTCTTGCCATTTAGGGATAAGACATAAGGTGCTTAATTTTCACTTTTTTTAATTCTAAGATGTCTACACTGAAGACTGGCTAGGTAAATCAGATGAGATCACAACAAGGAATTTAACTGTGGTTAACAAATCAGGCCCTGTTTTGTCTTTCACCTGGGCACAGATGGTATGGAAACTGTATGTGCAGCTTTACTGATGCACCTCGCGTATCAATGAAAATACTCTTGCTCCACATAAATGCTTGCAATTATAGTGCAACACTTAAACAATGTAAAGCTAGTTTCTCCGAAAAACAGCTAGCATAAAATCATTTTAATATATGTGCTTCATATAGTAATATTGTGAAATGGGGTGGTAATGTGAACTCGGGTTTAAAGTTGAACTAAGAATTACGCTGCACCATCTGTTACAAAGTGAAGTGATTACAAGAAAGACAGTTATTCAAATCAGACACATCTTAAGAAGACACTCTAAAATGCAATTAAATGGCATGATGTATTAACTGACTTGAGTTATATGACTGCCATGGGCACTGGAAAGGACAGGTTTGGAGGGGGAAGAAATCTGATGTAATATTGGACCCTGTTGATGATGTTAGAATGACATGTGGCAGATAGATTGGGGACCTGTGCTGTTCTACTGCCAAGATGCACTTGCAGTAGTCCTGTGAGGAGGCACAGCTTCCTGGGGAATGCATGTGCTGAAGCATGCACATCTTGCTGCTAGAAGGTGGTCACTATAGGACTATCACATTAGCAAATGCACACATCAAGTTACCAAAAGGCAGGAAGGTAGACCCAATCACAAAGCCCCCAGTGGTGTACACAATGACAGTCACCATCAGTCAGCTCTCAACCCAGAGGAAGGAGGAATGAATGAGCCTAAAAGGTCACAAGTCATTTAATGGCTTACAGCCAAGTGGGAGTACACAATGTATTGATCACAAAAACAGGTGTACCAATCTTGGTTTATGCTTTGAAGGTTATCTTCAAGTAAATTGTTAAACTGAACTAAACACGTGTTTTGTTATAATGTAATATGAATTTTGCTTTGCAAGATGAAAATAAACATAACTTATTACAACTCTAAACAAAGCAAATCTCTAACCTTTCTATCTAGTTCTGTGGGGGAAACATCAACTAACACACTGCTGAAATTAGTAATGCAAGCTACAACTGTCGCATCAACTGAAGATTCAAAATGCAGAGCAGTTCAAGAAAGTATAAGCTAGGTGGCTCTGTTAATAAGCTTCAAATAACAGAGATCCTTCTTCAGATGGAAGCTCGATTTCCACAGTCTTACCTTACATGTAGCGAGATCCAGCCACAGGGTTTGCACCCCCGAAGAAACTCATGAAGTTAGAGAACACTATCTCATTAACAATGGCCAATTATGTAAATCAAGATATTGCAAAGTGGTGGAATTACCATATCATCTTAACGTGGCCATCCCCAGATGATCATTAAAATGGTATGCTGGAATTTCAAATCACACTGGCTTTTCATTCTCAAAGCCACTTCAACACAAAAAGAAATGTACTTGAAAAGCAGAATTTGTCTTTAAAAAACAGAACTGATACAACTGATAAAAATGCTAGCACTCTCCACTAATTCAGTTTCTCATGATGACTTTCAAACTATGAAGTCAGTCATACACAACTCTTGGCTGCTACTCAGGTTGACAATTATGCACAGTTTATGGAAGGTAAAAGAATAACAGTATTTAACAAGAAAGCACAATTAATCTGAGAAGCCATACATCCTAACATTAGCCCTCAGCAATAAATTAAATAACCTTGGTGAGGGAGAACACTAAGATGCAAATATGCTTTTAAATGGATATTCTCCATTAAGGAGGATATTCAGCCGAAATGAATAAGAAATGATGAAAAAACTTTAAAAGAATATTGCATAATTAGAAAGTATCTCCAGTTTTCATCTGTCCATTCTATTCAGCCAGATAGGTGATAATTAAAAGCAGACATACAACCTTAAATCACACTTTATGATTTAAACATGTTCCAATAATTAATGTCTTTATTCATCAAAATTAATTTAAATTCTAACCTTCTCAAATGCAGCCTTAACAAGGTTATTAGCCTGTGGCTACTTCATTAACTGAATCATAATTTAAGATAGCTAATAAGTACTTGAATCTTCCATGCACAAATTCTAACATCTAGTATATGTTAAAACAATTTCAGCGTTCACTCTTCTATACAAGGGGTAAATAAAAGGTGGTTGTCCAACCTGAAAATAGTCACCTAGCTGTTTGTAGGTAAGATCTGAAAATACAAAGATAAATTACTTAAGAAAGGCCATCTGAAATAAATTTGTAGCCCACTATCCTCATCCATAATACTAAATTGCCTAAGATATATTTAAGCAATAATCTGTGGCTGTGAGTGGGTATATCAGGATTTACCCAAGGTTGGCATGGTATGAACACAAGGGTGAAGCCAGAGTGATTAAGCAAAGCCACCTGTAGGTAAATCCTGATGTACCCACACATAGGTGGGGATTACTGTTATTATGTAACATTACTTAAGAAATTTGCTTACCTTTCTTAAATACTGTGTTTGTATAATGATGCTTTAGTTTCCTTCAATGTCGTCTTCTCTTTGCTGACTTACTGCACATGAAAATCGTGTCCCCACACTTGTACAATACACTAGTACAAGACAAGATACTCAATGGAAAAAGGAGCTTCTCCATTGCGTTTTTTTTTTTTTAAGAAATTTTTATGAGAGACATCAGAAAATATAAAGAAAATCAGGTGTGTTTCTGTTCCTTTAGTTTTGTAAAACATAAAAGATTTTTTCTCATTTGGGTGCTTCTTCAGTACAGAATGCTGTTATCAGACATATACTAATATAAAAAGTCTGTCCTCTCAGTGGTATTTGACAGGCAGGATTTTTTTCTAATGGTATATGTCACTGTACAACCACAGCATGCTGGATGGGCTGTCCATTTAGAGTGCTTGTTTTTGAATACTAATAATCTTTTATTGTATAATTACTCTTTCCTCACATCAAGCTATATAACCAAGTAAGACTGTTTACCAAACAACAATAGCTTAAGCCATATACTTCAATATATTACATACATCTGCTTGCACACCTGGTGAAAAATTTCAAGAAAATATTGCAAATAATCTGTAAAAGAAAGTGAATATAAAGCATGAACATCACAAGTGTTAGAGACCTGGAAAATTCACAAGCCACAACAATTTTTTCAATGTCTCTGACATACCTAAAATGAAATCTTTAGAACATAAACAAACAAGTTTCTACAAACATATAAAAATCCATAACTAAATTAATCTTCACAATTTAAAGCAAGATGGACCTTCATGGTTTCTCAACATCTGCCTTTTTGGACACAACATTCCAACAACTGCTGGTGCTGCTTAACAACAAACCAACTCCAGTATAAGAAACTGGGGGTTATATCCCAAACCTGCAAAGGATTTTTGGTGCAATTTAAGAGTTCCGTTGTTAGCATATTCAAAAGAGAAGGCATAAGACCACCTCCATGGTACAAAGTAATGTTTTGAGTGCAGCCATTTAAACCAGGTTTGATTAGTGGACTTGGGGCTGGAACAGCTGGCCAAGGAGGAATGGAAGTTAACTGCTAAATACTGATTCACCCATCCTGGGGGAGAAGATTTTTGAAAGTCCTGCTGTGGGGGCTTCTCCTAACAGATGGTCCCATAGTAGCTGAGAAACAGGAACATGGCAGGCACTGCATTTCCAAGGAGTGCTTGCAGTAATTCAAGGAAGGGCAGGCAGTAGCACTCATCCTTATTTCCTAGCCTGATACCAAGATCTGTAAAGCACACATGAGCCAGGTGTGGGAGGGGTATATTACATATTCAAAATCTTACAGAACTGCGAAAGAGAAATGGCCTCACAAAGGATTAAACCGGTCTTCCCAACAGGTCATCTTAAGCATAAAGGGCTCTATTTCTGTGCTTTCTCACAACACTGGCCTTGGTCTGGGACTGCAATTTGGGCAATCAGGCTCAGGAGGTTATTTCTGGGATGTGGCCAATGATCAGGGCATAGTGATGTCAAAGATATGACTAAGTATATATTTTTCAGCTGGAAACAAACTGAATGAACTCTAAAACCCAGTAACCTTTACCAGCTATCCACTACCTGCATGTCAGGTTACATGAATACCTCCATTTTTTTAAAGCAACAGTGTACCAAAGTGGTAAAATGTGGAAAACTGTTAAAGGAAAACCAGTTCTTCTGCCTGGGCTGATGCAGCAGATAGACAAAATACAAATAATGTGAAAAAGTAATATACAGGACATGCAATTGTTCACAGTGCAGTAGGAATAAACTGTAAAGTGCAAATGTAAAAGAACTGTAACCAGTAACCAACATGAATACTAAATAGCAGGGTTAATTATGTCACTTCCTGTACCCAAATGCATTATCTCATGTAGTCAGATTATTTTAAAACTCTTTTGTTAAGATTCAAATTTTGAAAAACAGCTGAAGTAAAATATTACAGAACCTTTAAACGGGAAAATGATTTGGAAAAAACGCACTCGGTATCCCCATGGCTGACTCATCTCAAGACATCCTTCCAGTAATAAATGAACTCTGGGATTTCAATCAGTGTTGTTCAGCTGTGCCTGGATGTGGCAACTTCAAGACTACCCACTCTTCAGATTTCATTTCTGTCTTGTTTTCAGTTATCTTATAGAAATTGTATGTAGTAGTAGTGCACCTAAACCTGCACAACATCCTGGCCATCTACAGCTGTCCCACTCCTTAGCTAAACAGTGGAACTCTCTCTCCCCAAACACCTGCACAACCTACCTAACCATAGAAATTTCAAATCTCAGCTACTCATCTTTCTTCCAAATGGGAATGGCCTTGCCACCCTCCAACTTAACCCCCCCATTCCACCTTGCACTGACTCATCCAACTACCTCTACTATTACTTCATCCCACCCAAAACAATCCCTCCCCTACTAAAAACTAATTTTCTCTCTAATATCTATTGTACTATACTCTCCAATCTCAAATATACTATTACGATCTCAATGCATAATATTTTCCCAACCTAATAATGGCTAGTAGCTATATATTTTGAAATGTTAAACCTACAACTGAGTTTATAACAAAAATATTCACTTTATGTAAATGTTGAAATTTCTGTATCGAATTATGTCATTTCATTTTTTGTAACACTGTGACAAGCCAATTGCAAATATCATGGAGCTTATCTGTAAATGTTTAATTAGCTGTATGAACTGTCGTTTTGTAACATGTGAAATGTAACTTGCAATTATTGTGAAGCTTTTCTCCCCAGGCCTCCAATGAAAACGGGCTCTTCTTGGCCCAGTGGACTTCCCTGGTAAAACTTAAATAAATAAATAAATAGTAGTCTTTAAGTTTTCATCAACTCTAATATGCAACTATAGTTAGCTAAAACAGAGTTTTCCTAATGCAATCTGTCTGCTGAAAAGCTGTCCTGTATTTTGCTGAGTAATGGCTTAAACTTTCTGTGCACTTAACCCTCAAACTCAACTTATTTTCAGGAAAGAAAGTTTTACTCGACGCTTAAAAACTTGCTTTTTGCCATTACTTGACAGAATGGTACTGCTATATATATGCTGGTGCAAGGATTACAGGCATTTATCTCAGAGATATGGTTACCACCTGTCCCTTCTTAAGAGGGACAGTCCCTCTTCGGACAATTGTGTCCTGCGAGGAAAAAAAACAAAACAAAAAAAAAAATAGCAAATGTCCTGAGATTTTAGGACAAAAAAAATATTTCCTAGGTTTTCTTTAATAGGTGCATAAAACAGTTATTTTGTTATCTGTAACACCTACATGTTATATGAAATAACATAAGCAACTCAAACGCTACAAGAACAAGCTTTTATTTGGCAAAAAGCAAAGTTCTTTACTTTGCACAGGCTGTGGATATATTTTGTCCTGCAAAATCTCACATTTCTACAAATAAATGTCCCATTTTGGGCTTTTGAAAAGGTGGCAACCCAACTCGGAGATAGTAAAAGACTACTCAACAAAACTACGAGAAATTTTTAAATTTCAGATGGCACAATTCTAACAGTGGTACAGCAGCTAGTAATTTTATTGAACAAGACTGAGGTTGCTGATAGCAGTTAACTACTGTGGAAAGATTAAAACAGTTGTATGACTGAAAGGTATTCCTAACTCCTCCTGTAAAGTGTGTGTGTGTGTGTGTGTGTGTGTGTGTGTGTGTGTGTGTGTGTGTGTGTGTGTGTGTGTGTGCGTGCGTGTGTGTGCGTGTGTGTGTGTGTGTGTGTGTGTGTGTGTGTGTGTGTGTGTGTGTGTGTGTGTGTGTGTGTGTGTGCGCGTGTGTGTGTGTAGTAGCTTATTCAAGTAGATAACCCAGCACTGTAAGACACTGAGCTGAAAGTGAAGTGAGGAAGGGTCTGAGAGGTCAGTATTCATAATTCTGCAAATGTTACTGCAAACCTTACTTAATGGGTAGGTTTTTTTTTACCAGTAATATGCACCATAACTGCAGATGCCCTTAGGTGGATCCATTTTCCATGGATTTTTAAGGCAGCCTAATGACAAACACCCTGTGTATGTAATAAAATACTAGGTGACAGAAATCTTAACAGCCTTAAAGGAAAACTTTACCCTAGAACTACTGTTTTTTTTTCATTCCATCTTTGTTTCCTGACCTATTTTAACACCCCAAAATCACTCTACACCTCCAGACTGGTTTACCAACATGATGCACTGGAATTACTCCAGGTTCAACTGACAGTTGGCAAAACACCCATCCAAGTTACAGCCAGCTATAGACCCCCCCACCATGTCTCAGGACCCCCACACCTCCAACTGGACCTACTTGACTCCACCAAGGTACCCCATAACACCCTGATGCTTTGTGACTTCAACTACCCCACCATAGACTGGGTGAACTATTCCTGCACTAATGTACTCAGGCAAAGATTCCTTGACTTCATCACTTCTAATGCACTAGATCAGCTGGTCTTATCCCCCACAAGGGGAGATAACATAATGGACTTGGTTCTCACCAACATGGACGATCACTGCACCACTCCCATAGTATGTTCTTCCCTGGTGAGATCAGATCATCGGTCTGTCTCATTCAAAGTTTCTATCCCACCCAACCCCTCCCCAGCCATAACCAGGCTAAAAAAACTTCTCAAAAGCGGACTACAACCTCCTAAGGGAGGGTATCAGCAGCTTCACACCACCACCCCCTTCAGATGATGCAGACAACTATGCTGAACAGTACGCCAGTGCAGCATACAAGCACCTGTACAACTGCATGGACTCAGCCATACCCAACAGAACAAAACATCTGCTCCTCAAGGAAACACAAATATGTTTGTTGAACATCCTCTATCAATAAGGCTTTACAACAAAAGGAAGAAACTGTTGCCCAAGGGTAAAAAGGAACAAATTCCAAATTGGAAAAACTCCCTCCTCTCCTTCAACTAGCAAATTAAATCACTAGTGAAAATCTCCAAAGCCAATTATGAATTGAAACTAGCCTCCAAAACAAAGGGAAACCACAAGTCCTTCTTCAGCTACATTAGGAACCTACTTGGCAAAGGCCAAGTTTGTTCTGAACTAGTACTTAATGGTACCACTTACACTAATCCTGCGGACTTAGCCAACCTGCTGGCTGAACTTCACCCCCTTATCGCCCCTCTAAAGGCCCAGTCGATATCCCGGATACTCGTTCAACACCTCACACCTCTGTAGATCAAGTGTTAAAGGCCCTATCCAAGGCAAAGAACACAGCTTCCGTGGGACCCGTCAGTAGCTGTATTCTGCACCAGGAGCACCCTATTCGACCACAACATAGCTACAGACTTCATTCCAGCAGAGTGGAAAACTGCCATTGTCATCACTTTGCACAAAGGTGCATTACTGACCCAGGTAACTATCACCCCATCAGCTTGACAAGTCTATTCTGTTAAGTCATGGAGTATATTATTATGGATCTCAAACAAGGACATAGGCAATCTCCAAGCAGTCGACCCCACCCAATTCGGATTTGTCAGGGGCAGATCTTGCCTATTGAACCTAGATGACTTCTTTGTGACTGTCACCAAGGCCCTGAATGAGGGAAAGTCAGTACATACAGCTTACCTTGACCTGGCCAAGGCCTTTGACACAATCCCTAACTCGGGCATCATCAAAAAGCTAACACAACTTGGTGTCAATCCCTATCTAGTCAGATGGGTGGCCAACTGGCTCAGAGATAGTACCCACAAGGTCAAAACAGGCGCTGCCACCTCATACAGTAGAGATTTGTCACTAGTGGTGTTCTCCAGGGATCTGTCCTGTGACTCCTACTATTTGGCATATACTTCTCAGAGGTTCAGGCAAAGACAAAGGGTTTGTGGTTGACCACGTTTGCAGAGAAATGTAAGTTGGGTGCCATCACTGACTCCCTAATTGATGTTAACTTACTGCAAGAGGGTCTCACACCTACAAATGACTGGAGCCAAAGTCATGGCCTTAAGTTAAATGCAAAAAAATGTATCATCATACCATTCAGCAAAAACACGGCCCCTACTGATTACCACATCAATGGCAACCTCCTCAGCAGACAACCTGTGGTGAGAGACCTGGGTACTCAGGTTGACAACAATCTCACATTCGACCATCATGTAGCAGCAATGGTCAGAAAAGCCTTTTACTTGGTTCATCTCATAAGTAAAGGGATTGCATCCATTAAAAAGGAGGTCATTACCTCTCTGTACTTCTTCCTTATTAGACCTATAATTGAGTATAATGCCCTGTTTGGTATGTACCTCTCCACACACCTGCACCAACTGGAAAGGCCACAGACATACCTCACAAAGAGAATCCATGGCCTCCAACACCTATCCTATGCAGACAGGCTTAAATCACTATCACTCTACTTGATATCATACAGATTGCTCAGAGGTGATCTGTGTCTCGCCTAAAAGGCAATGTCAGACCCTGCCCTATTGGAGGTGCTCCATATCCTTAAGTTTAGCTCCTCACGCATTATCCGTTCGATAGGCATAAATCTAATATGCGACATCAGCAAAACCTGCTGGAGAGACAGGTTTGTTTCCCGGAGGCTGCCCTGTCTCTGGAATAGACTTCCCATACATGCCAAACAGAGCACCTCACTGACCCTCTTCAAACGCAACCTTGATGATGGGATGGATGGGAAACCATAAATTTGTCCCAGGGGTTCCACCTTTGTTCCTCACTGACAGAGGTGACAGGTGCTGACTGAGATTTATTTTTTTGGGATAAACTCTTGGCTAGGCTTGTAAGGGCGCCAAGGCCATTAGACTAGTAATCTCCTATGATGCCAAGTGTTTTACTTGTAATTTTAGCCTGTTTTCCACAACATAGCTACAAATGGGGCTTGATGTATCAATGTGATCTTGTTCTCCTTCAACCCTTTCTCCTTCCCATAATGCTTTGTACGACTCATGCCAGACATAAGGAACTTACTTTGAATTCCCATGCCATTGGCATATAATGGGATTTATGTGAGTCACTGTTATTTTCTTTACCTTCTGTAAAATGACTGCTTCTTTTCTGTCTCTAATCACCCTCATTTATGTTTGGCTCAGACCTTTGTTTTACACTATACAGAGAAGTTATCCAGCTACAGCCAGAAAACTAACTAAATTACAGGCCTTTGTTCAGGGTTTTCATTTATAGTCTAAGAGGAATTGATTCTGCAAGGGTCTCTTGTTGCAGTGACAGTTTTAACACCTCTGCAGTAGTGTGAGGGGAGTCACAATTCATCTTGAACTACAAAAGAAAACACAGAACAAAGGCCTGCAATTTAGTTTTTTTCTGGTTGTAGCTGGATAACTTCCAAGTATAGTGTAAAACAAGCCAAACTGAGCCAAACATAAATGAGGGTGATTAGAGACAGAAAATAAGCAGTCCTTTTACAGAAGGTAAAGAAAACAACAGTGACCCTCACAAATCCCACTATATGTCAATGGCATGGGAATTCAAAGTTACTTCCTTATGTCTGGCATGAGTCATACAAAGCATTATGGGAAAGAGAAAGGGCTGAGGGAGAACAAGATCACATTGATACATCAAGCCCCATTGGTAGCCACATTGTGGAAAACAGGCTAAAATTACAAATAAAGCACTTGGAGTGATTTTGAGGTGTTAAAATAGGTCAGGAAACAAAGATAGAGTGAAAAAAAAACAGATTTTTTTAGTTTTAGGGTGGAGTTTTCCTTTAAGTTTTCAAGCACCCTAAACTCTTAAGCCATATAGTACAAGGTCATTTATCAGCACTGCATGGTTAAAACAATCAAATGCTTCAAACTGGTGCATAATATATATATATATATATATATATATATATATATATATATATATATATATATAAATATAAAGCACTGCTGGTCATCAGAGATCTGGGGACCCAGGTTGACAGTAGCCATCACTTATTAGACCTATGATTGAGTACAATGCCTGCTCGAATGTATCTGACCAGACACCTGCTGCAGCTTGAAAGGCCCCAAAAGTTCCTCACCAAAAGGATAAAGGGTCTCAAAATATGTCTTATGCTGCCCGACTGAAAGAACTCCAGCTCTATTCAGTCCTCAGAGGTGACCTGTGCCTGACATATAAGGCCATGTCAAACCCAGATTTGATGAATATGCTTCACCTCAAAAATCTAGATCCCTCAGAACCACAAGGGCGGAGACTTAAACCTTGACACGGTTATAAATAGAACGTGCTGGAGGGACAGATTCATCACCCAGAGACTCCTATGCTGTGGAACAAATCTGGTCTTGTTCAAGAGGAATCTTGACCAATGGATGGGGTGCGGATATACCCCAGGGATTCACTGCTTGACAGAGGCACAGCAAAATGATAGGCATAGTTTTTATTCAAACTAAAGGGTGGCGAAAGCCACATAACTGGGCAGATAGCCTAGTATGAACCTATGAACCTATGAACCTATGAATTTTCCTTCAGCCAGTGACCGAAAGTTACTCGAAGTTAAGGCCAACTCTGAGAATTCTCCTGCTGTGACTAAAGTGTTTCAAATGTAAGTAAACAGCATAACTGAATGTACTATGTGCCAAACAGGAATTCTGGCTAACGACCATCTTTAGCTGGTTTTACCAAGTTTGGAAGATTCTGCAAGCACCCACTCACTTTGCCACTAGAGATTCTGTTAATCTGCAAGTCAAAGGAAAAGGTGACACTCTCTGCTGAAGTCTCAAAGTTTGTTTTACTATTAGGCATGCGCAATTTAAACTGAGGCAAAGAAGGCCGCAAATAAGTCTGCTACTTGTATGGAATATGATCTGGGCTGCACTTAGCACATACAGAAAGCTCCTATCGTTCCAACAGCCTTTGGCATTTTCCATCAGTGTGGCTTGTCAATGCTTCTGTTATATTAGCAGGTCTTTCACATTAATGCCTTAGCGTGTAAAAACAAAACATGAGGGTTTTTTTTTTTGGCCAGGCAACTTTTTTCATGTTATCATTACTAAAAGGCTAATAATTCCACTAAAAGGGACTGGATTCCAAGAGGTGAGCACAGTATATTAAACACCATGCACTGTGAAGGAAAGTACGTCTTGAACCAGTGATAGCAACGGACAATGGTGATATATTCAACTCAGGACAGAGGTCTGAGAAGTAGTAGTAGATGATAGAGCAAACCACCACCACCACAAAAATAGATTCTATTTTAACAACAGAAGACAGCTCTGTGACATAAAGGGATAAAGCCCTAACTACTCAGATAAAGACTTAAAGATCATGCTTTAAAGATGCAGAATAAACTTTTCTTTTCAAAAAGAATGCATGCAAACACTTTTTATTTTGAAGAGAAAAGTGCATTTTACAGCCTTTAAGAAAAAAAAAAAGTTTTAATGATATCTTCCAAAACCAGAAGACTAAACATACTGAGCCCTGTTTATAGCATTAATATTAATGGGCAGGCAGGAAGCCCTTACGTCACTTTAGATTCCAACTCCAATTATGCAGGATTAAAGTGGGTAAATAATACTAAATTAGTTGTGTACTTGCCAAACTATGAAATTAATAGTTTGGCAAGTACATAACTAAATTACAATTACTTACCTACATTAGTCCAGCATAATTAGAGCTGGAGCCCAAAGTGAAGCAAGTGCCTCCTGCCTGCCCATTATTAATGCAGTAAACACAGCTTAATATATTTATTCTTTTGTGTTTGAAAGCAATTTTTAAAAACAGTTTAATTATAAATGGGTGTGAAATGACCTTTTGTTTTTGCATAAAAAATTGTATGCATAAAGAAACTTGCAAAAATCCCCAAAAGGTAATTTTGTGCCATTAAGTTCAAATAGCTGCTCAGGAGCCTGCAGGAACTGGCTGGGGAGAATGGAAGTGAGAAGCTGCAGCCGGCTTGCCCATCCTCGGGGTGGGAGGCAGCTCTGGTTCATCACAAGGGTGACCCCAAGTGCATGAATTAGGTGTTAGCCAGTTGAGTTAAAACCTGCCCAGCCCATTCTGTAGCTATCCATTATCTCTAAACATCCCAAAAGCCATAATCCATTGTGAACACATGGAGTGAGACTACCCATACCACTTAACCTTTCCTTAAAATACTCATAGTATGACAATAAGTATGTGAACTGATAGACAGAAGTCAATTATGTACATTACAGAATTACATTATTTTCAGACTATGTAACACTTTTAGTTAGTAAAGCTACTTGTATACGTGCAGAATGTTACTAATGACACCGGTATAAATGAACAGTGTTTAAGATAACATCTTACAGATGTGATACACTATGGCTTAAATACACATCACAGTGAAATGTCATCTTTACATTTAACATGCTGTGCAAGCTGGACTGCATTTAAATGTTATTACAGAACAGTGTACCTGTATTTAACAAATGCAAAATAAGAAGTTATGTACCTACCATAACGTTCCATGTTAGTTGTCTTCTCTCGCCTTCTTTCTTGCTTGATGGGTTCGGAGCCGATCCTCGGCTCCGACTCGGCACTTGCTTTAGCTCGAGAACTCCTTTTACCAGCTCGAGGCAGCCCCATATCCCATGATGCAAGGCAGTAAGTACCCAGATCTCGTTTGTTGACAAAGGGCAATAACACCAAGCATAAAATACTTCCCAAAGGAAGAAGAAACTTACAGATGGAAAAAGGACCAGGTCTGAATGGTCTTTAGCATAATAGTTTCTTATACAAGGTCTGTCCAGGCCAGGGGAAGGAGGGAGGGTGCAAGAAAGAAGGCGAGAAGACAACTAACATGGAACGTTATGGTTACTACATATCTTCTTAATGTTAAGTTGTCAATCTCGCCTTCATTCTTGCTTGATGGGTCCGCGTCCCTAGCACCTCTATCCTGGGTGGCTCAATGGAACAAACTCTTGAGGACTGTAGAGCCAAAACTGGCTCTGTCCCTGGAGGCCAAGTACAATTTGTAATGGGAAACAAAAGTGTGAGGAGTGGCCCAAGTGGCCGCTGCACAAATAGTGTCCAAAGGCAGTCTAGCTTGAAAGGCTGTAGAAGTAGCTAAACTCCTAGTTGAATGTGCTTTAGGTTCTGAGCACAGCTGTTTTCCCCTGATCGTATAAATTTCAGTGATGACCGAAGAAAGCCATCTGGACAAAGTCACTTTAGAAACAGGAAGGCCTTTTTTATTATCTGCATAGGAAACAAAAAGTTGATCAGATTTTCTAAATTTTTTTGTTCTGTCCAAATAATATCTAAGCTGACGGTGGACGTCAAGATAATGTAGCTTTTGTTCAGCTCTATCTGAATAGTTAGGAAAAAATACAGGGAGATCAATGGATTGATTCAGATTGTTTTTTGAAGCGACCTTAGGTAAAAAGGATGGATTAGTTCTCAAAGATACTCTGTCTGTGAAAAATCAAATAGGGGGGTCGAACCGAAAGAGCATGAAGTTCAGACACCCTCCTGGCAGATGTAATAGCCACTAGGAATAACGTTTTCCAAGAAAGATATTTTAGGGAACAAGAAACAGCTGGCTCGAAGGGGGGAAGAATCAAGGATGTCAGCACTAAATTTAGATCCCACTGAGGAGGAGGATTCCTGATTGGAGGCTTTAGTAGGAAAATTCCTTTCAAGAAGGCCCTGCAGAGCCTATGGGACATAATATTATGATCTGCTATCCCGACATGAAAATTAGAAATAGCAGCCAACTGAACTCTGACTGTGGAAGAAGAGGAGCCTGCATGAAAAATCTCTGCTAAGAAGTCCAGAACTGCCTGAACAGGGGCAGTAAAAGGATCAATATTTTGGGCCTTAGCCCAATAAGAGAAACGTTCCATTTGCTTGTGTAAATCCTCCTGGTAGAGGATTTTAGTGAAGCTACTATGATATCTCTAACTGGGTTAGAGATCAAAGGAAGCCTGGCTAAGGAAGGAAGTGGAGCAACCATGCTGTGAGGTTGAGAGAAGGGATTGACCGGTGCAGCTGACCAGATTGGTGAATCAGTAGATCTGGCACTGGGTCCAGATGCCACGGCTGCACCAAAAGGTGATGATGGAGGAACGGGAACCAAACTTGTCGAGGCCAGTAAGGGGCAATGAGAATCAATTTGGCTCTCAAACCGGTAGCTTTCTGGATCACCTGAGGGATCAGAGGAAATGGAGGGAAGGCATAAAGAAGTCCCTGGGGCCAATCCTGGGTCAGAGCGTCTCTGGGGGGATGGCCTGATAGAGGGAAGAGGCTGAAGAAGTCTGGACATTTGCTGTTTTGGGGAGTAGCAAAAGATCGCAACATGGACGACCCCATTCCAGAAAAATCTCTTCCGCTATGGATTGCTTGAGAGACCACTCGTGAGGCATGAGAATAGCTCTGCTCAATCTGTCCGCTATAATGTTGGTTTTCCCAGGGATATGCGTTGCTACCAGAAACCGATGAGAGGAGATCGCCCATTGCCATAGTCTGAGCGCTTCTCGACACAAGGGGTAGGACTTGGTTCCGCCCTGTTTGTTGATATACCAAACTACAGACATGTTGTCTGTGTGGACTGCAATTGTCCCTACGGGAAGAAAGTCGTTGAGGGCTTGCAACGTTAAAAGCACTGCTCTCATCTCCAGGACATTTATGTGCAGATGGTACTCGAGCGGTTGCCACGTCCCATGAACCATCCTGCCCTGATAATGACCCCCACCCGATCAGGGAGGCATCCGTGGTGACAGTGGCTATCGGGACGGAGGTACAAAGCACCTGCCTTGGTGAACCTGAGGCGATGTGATCCACCAAGCAAGATGTTCTTTGCATGTTTGTGTCACCAGAATCTGGTGACGCATTGGGAGTTGCTGGTATGACCACTGTGTGAACAGCATCCACTGAAGGAGGCGCATGTAGAATCGAGCCAGGGGGAGAAGAGTAATGGCCGCAGCCATGAGACCTAATACCTTTAGAACCATTCTGGCCTGTACTTTCTTGCTGGCCACAATGATCCTGACATGAGTCTGAATGTCTGAAACTCTTTGTTCTGTAAGGGTAGCTGACATCCGAACAGTGTTTAAGTTTGCGCCTATGAAGGTAATAGACTGGCAGGGCGATAAGGATGACTTTTCGAAGTTGACTGAGATGCCCAAATGAGAACAAAGGTCTATTGTGTAATCCCTGGCTTGTATAAGCTGATGCCTGGTGGTGGCTGACAGGAGCCAGTCGTCGAGATCTGGAAACACCTGGAATCCTTGGCGTCTCAGGTGAGCCGTGACCACTGCCATGCATTTGGTGAACACTCTGGGGGCTGTAGTGAGACCAAAGGGCAGGGCTCTGAACTGGAAATGACTGGACCCCAGCCGAAAGCGGAGAAATCTCCTGGAGCGTCTGTGAATTTTGATGTGATAGTACGCATCCTGAAGATCTATTGAGCACATCCAGTTGTCCTTCTGTAAGAAGGGCAGAATTGACTGAAGAGTGACCATTCGAATCTTGTCTTCCTGACAGACTTGTTGAGTCTGCTGAGATCCAATATTGGTCTCCAGTCTCCCGTCTTTTGGGGACCAAAAGAACCTTGAGTAGATTCCGGCTCTGAATGGTCTATTGTAACTGGCTGAATGGCTCTTTTGCAGTAGTTTTGCGATTTCTAACTCTGCAATGTCCCTTAGACCGGGTGGTACATCTGGAAGGGAACTTGAGGGGAAGGGACTTTCCTCGAAAGGAATTATGTAACCCTTGGATATGATCGACTGTACCCATCTGTCTTGAGTGAGGGAATGCCAGGCTTCTGGGTACAGTGATAATCTTCCCCCGACTGCCTCCAAGGAGGGACAGCCGGGCAACATCTCAGGGATGCTGAAAGGGCTTATCAGAGAGAGGCTCCCTGTTTCCCTGGTTCTTCGGACCCCCTCTGCCTCTAGAGCGGCGTCTGTTGTTGTTACCCCCTCTGCCTCTAGGGGTAAATTGACCACGTGAATCCGGCGTGACTCCTTGGGATTTACGGAACCACATCTTCCCACCCTTCTGTCCTTTGGGATAAGGCCTAGAAGGGGTGGAAAACGGACTCCAACAGCAGAAAGAGTCTTGCCGTCCTGCTCACACCTGGTCAAGGTCTCCTTCACCTGAGGGCCAAACAAAGCTGACCCATCAAAGGGAGAATTTGTGAAGGACGCCTTAAAGGGATCCGCAAAATCACATAGCCGCATCCAGGCTTGGCGTCTAAGAGCCACACCTGTGCCTGCGGCTCTACTCGCTCCATCCGCAGCATAAGATATTAGCCGCATGGAGGAGTTAGCAATGGAATTGAGGGTTCCTAGCTGCGAAGCAATCTTTTCTTGAGCCCCTGCAGCTGTAGGATCCTGAACTACTTCTCCCAGCTCCTTCAGGATATCTCTCTGGAGTCTGGTGAAGTGACAAAGATAATTCAGCGAGCATAGCAAAGGTCGCTGAGGAAAACATCCGCTTGCCGTACCTATCCATGGTCCTAGAGTCCTTATTAGGAGGATGGACGGGCACGGAAGGATCTGCAAGTTCCTTTTGGTGGCCGCAGCCACCACCATGGCATCAGCGGGACACCCTTGGTAAGGAATTGTTTGTCACTAGGGGCAGTGATAAATTTAGAAGGCCTCCTAGGGACTGGCTCTACAGAGTCAGGAGATGTCCACGCCTTCGTGCAATAACCTGCATAAGGGGTCGAAGGCGGAGACACCCAGGAGGTGGAGGGCCGAGATCCAAACGCCTCTAGGTATACTGACTCATCCTCAGAGGGATTGTTGGTGGGCCAGTTTCCCCTCTGTTTTAGAAGTTCTAGGATGTCTGAAAAGGAGACATCCTCAGAGGGGATCTAGGGGATCCCTCTGACTCATCAAAGTCAGTATCCGGCGTGACAGACTCGGGAGTCTACATGCTATCTCTTACAAGTCCACATCCTAGGAGGATCTCCCGAAACAGCAGGAGAATCCTCGGAAGAGGGGAAATTCCCAATGGGGAAACCTGAGGCGGAGGATCTCTGGGTCCTGTAGCAAGAGAAGTGGCAGAGATGTCAACAGGTACAATAGAGGGAGGAGCTACGGGAAGAGACTGCTGACTGATACCAGTGGCCAGTACACTCTTCATCACCTCGAATGCTCCCCTCCCAGGCAGGTCCGAGAGAACCCGCTCCGAAGAGCTAGGAACTCCAGGGGCCACCGAAGGAAGTCTCGAGGCAGATGTCGGAGCTGAGCTCACCAAGGCCGAGGCTCCAAGGGAAGAGCGGGCTCGGACAAGGGTCCGATGCCACTCACCCCTCGGAGGAGACCATGGAAGCCCGACCACGAATCCCTCTAAGGAAGAGGAGATAAGAGTAGGGGCTGAAGGAACAGAAGGGGGTATCCGTCCTCCAGCCATAGCAGTAACCATGCCCGAAGACTCCAACTCCAAACTCTGGGGTAGAGTTGAAGGAGGAACTGTAACGGGGTGTGGACCAACAGTCGTCTGCTGAGACGGACTGTGTAGCATTTGGGCCAGTACCTGTGACTTGAGTAATCTACTGACCACTCTCTCTAGGTCATGATCTGACAACCTGGATGACCTTGAAGATCGGCTCCGATGGCTCCGTTCCGATAGAAGAGGCGGAGCCGGAGCCGAAAGTATCGGCTCCAAGGAAGGAGACCTCGACCTCTTCCTGGAATGGGCCATCGGAGCCGATACTACAGATCCTGTCGGCACCGACTTCCCGGAGCCGACAGAACGTCTCGATGTATCGGCTCCAGCCGGAGCCGATACAGCTACCAAAGTAACGGTGTCGGAGCCGACCGGAGCCGACACCGATGCCTGTGCCACATGGGTGTCGGAGCCGATCGGAGCCGACATCGAAGTGGTCAAAACAGATTCGGCACCGATAGCCATCGGCGAAAGCTTTGTGGATCAGAATCGGCTCCAGCCGAGCCGATCTCGACTCAATACGAGTCGGAGCCGAGGCCGCAGGCTTAGAAACAGAAGCCTGGGCCTTGGCAGTTTTAGTTGATTTTTGTGGAGCCGACTTAGCGGAGAGCCCTCCGGCTTAAGAAGACCCTGAGAATCAACTTTTACGTCTCTCCTGCAGGACTCTCTGGCTGAAGGAGTGACAAATAGCACAGGAGTCCTGCAGGTGAAGAGGGCCCAAACAATACAGGCAAGAAGTGTGACCGTCTGTCAGAGACATCTTCTGACAGCACGAGTCACACTTCTTAAAACCTGAAACCCTCTCCTTTGACATGGTGCGAAACACACACACACAGACACACCAGTCAAAATTAAATTAAACAAAATACCAAGAGGTATTTTATAAAACACCAACACACACACCCTAACAGGGGGATGAGATAGGGAAAATTGACTAACAAAAATTAAAAGAGACAGGGATTTCTGTCAGAAAAAGGGTAGAAATAGATTTAAACTATCAAAAAATTAGTTTTAAACTAAAAGGGGCTTGAAAAATCACAAATGTGAACTACTTACCAGGAGCTGGTAAAGAGAAGACCTCCCAAGCGAAGCGGCAAACGAGATCTGGGTACTTACTGCCTTGCATCATGGGATATGGGGCTGCCTCGAGCTGGTAAAAGGAGTTCTCGAGCTAAAGCAAGTGCCGAGTCGGAGCCGAGGATCGGCTCCGAACCCATCAAGCAAGAATGAAGGCGAGATTGACAACTTAACATTGTCTCATTAAGGACTAGTATGTAATGGTTCTTATCTTTGTGGTTGGTGCTTATATCCTTTTTTATGACAGTATGCATGAGGATGCCCAATGGGAATACAAGCTTCTCATGGGGGGTTGGCAAATCACTCGCAGCAAGGGAGGATTAGCAGTTTTTTAAAGACTGCTGTAGTGGAACATCGTAGTTACAGACTTTAGGACACAAATTTTCATCACTGGTGAGTGGTGTTTGTAGGCTGCATTAGAGGTTGGGCAAATAGCATGGCACATTAAGGCTTACTGGCTTACTCCACCAGTTTTACACATATGCCTTACATTTGTTCAGCACCTCTGAGAAATGTCTGACACAAGCTTTTTCTCTTCCTCGTTTGAATAGTTAAAACATAAGCCTTCTCATAGAACAGCAACCAGTCTAAAATACCCCAGCCTTGGAGCAGTGTCTCACCCAGAAAGTAAACTGTTTTTGAATCCTACTGTAGAAATCACAACTCTGAAAATTCTAAAAAGACGTTTCAGTATGAAATGCACAAGTGTCACAGAATGTTGTGTAAAGCTCCTGTCCTAATTTTTATAACACAAAGCTTATCTCCTAAAGAGAGTTTGCTAAATGTTGTAAAAGGCCACACGATTAATTTACCCTTTTCAAGATAAACAGGAATCAGAAACATAGAATAGCTTGCCCACTGAAAGAGAAGTAGGTTGCTGAAAAAAATGTTCTTTAAGGCAAACCACAGTGACAATTTCTGGATAAAGAAAAGTAGACACAGTTACAAATGTCAACACTTTAAAAAGAAAAACAGGCCTTGTATCATGTTCATTCAAAGAAAGATACATACAGACAATGATGAGAACCAGACTAAATTTTTATTTTTCCCAGTAGGCTTTTAAAAAGATTGCTGTCCCATCACAACCAGATTTTTAACAGACATACCTCTCAGGAAAAAAAAATGTCAGCCAGTCGTGTACTTTTTTATATCTTAATATGTTGCAGTCGTGGTGCTGCGGTAGCGTTGTCGCCTCACAGTTAGACATTGCCCGTACGATTCTCAGTTAGAGCGTCTTCTGTGTGGCGACATGCGTGAATGGGCGTTCCTTCGCTGAAGGTTGTATGTTAGACCTGGCAAGCCAGTACATAAAAATCTACTGCCAATCATTAGCGGACCGGAGTTCCACTGTGGCAACCCCTAACCGGGAAGAGCCGAAAGACACAAACAAACAAACAAATATCTTAATAGGCTGTTGCACTAAAAACTTCCACAGGTGCACTACAGCTTTTATATTTAAATGGCAGAATTTCCTTTTCTTTCAGAAGCACAGATTAAGAAAGCTTATTCTACATGCATTTGCACCCACAGGTATACATGATTTCTACTACATGTTGCAAGGTTCACAATCAAAAATGTTGACGCTAAAATAAAATAACTATCTGCCCAAAGCACAACATTAAATAAAACTAAAAGGTGATTCAATCTCAAACTACATTTACCACAGCTTAAACACTTACTATGTGGATGGCAAAGTGGTGCAGAGGTAGCGTTGTCGACTTACAGCAAGAGTTCTTCAGTTCAATTCTCAGCTGGAATGCCTACTGTGCAGAGTCTGCATGTCCTCTTCTGTGTTCATGTGGGTTTTCTCCGGGTACTCCAGTTTCCAACCCATGTTACAAAGACATGCGTCTGGAGCGTTTATTCCCAGGCCTCCTCTAAAAACTGACTTTGTTACAAGTCAGACTTTCTTGGTAAACAAATGTTAAATAAATAAATAAAAAATAAATGTGCTCCATCCTGTCAAGTCCAACTAAATTTAATGTACTCTGCTTTACTTGCTAATCATAAACAGTTTATTTATCCCCCCCTTCGTTGACTGGGTTAAATCTAGCAGGCTAGTAACCTCTTTTTGTGAGGGGGGACCCCAAGATGGTATTTCTGCTACTAGGGGAAATTTGGCTAGGGCAGCAGAACTTCCCCTACTCTTAGGAGGGCTCTTTGTGAGATGATCACTAGGTGAAACCAGAGGGCTGTCACTGGTGATCACTGAATCTAAAATGGAGACTGACTGGAGATCAGTTGGAGCAGGAGAAAATAGAAACTGTAATTCAAAAGGGAAAAAATATACTTTGGAGGTGAACATTATGGCATCAGGGGGTCTGAATGACTTTCTTACCAAAAAAAAAAAAAAAAAAAACAACTGCAGTACAAGCAGAACGAGAACAATTGGAAGACATGCAGTAGAGTGTGGTAATGGATAAAATGGCAGTGAGGATATGACAAAGACAGAAGGATGATGCAAACGATGGTATGGATACAGAGGGGGCACATCTGGCCAGTGGAGTAACTGGTTTTAAGGGTGAACTCTGTATTGGGTTGTAGGAAGATAGGAGCATAGAGCATTAAACAGAGAAACTGGCAACAGTGTTTTCAGACTAAACTTATGCAGCAGCAGTAGCAGGTTCCTGTGAAAGACTGCAGAAAGAAAAGGATGTGCAGAGACAGACTGGAGCTGTTAAAAGCCATAGGAAAAGGCCTGCTGTGACTGTGAAAGGTATGAACAGCAAATAAACAGGTGCTACATCTTAAGACAATATTGTCATGCCTTCAGGATTCAGTTTGTCTGATTTTAGGGCATTAATACATAAAGGAACTGAGCCTTATTACAAAATAACTTTTGAGACATTTGCATTAGAAGAGAAATTTGTTAATGAATGTCAAAGGAGATGCAACTTATCCCCTTGAAAGGACTATGTTTATCAAAATTTTAATGTACTGTTAAAAAGAAAACTCTTGTTACAATTTAGATCAACTGAGATAAAGAAAATTAATTAAAATGTTTTTTCTAAGCATATGTCAGGCTATGCAGCATGATATTAAGCTGTGGATGACAGAAAAGTATGGACTGTAGGATGGGAAGTTTATGTAACTTTAAAAACAGAAAATAAGTTACAGCATGTGACTAATAAGACAGTAATAAATGGGGAAACAAAGTGTGTGCTAAGTATTGGGGGCAGCCAAAAGCATGTTTTTTTTTCTGTAAGGATGAATCACACTGAATCCAGGACTGTACAAAAAGAAGGTGCGGGCAGTGTGTGATGTTTGAATTATCATCATTAACCCCCTTTTCCCCATTTTCTACATGGGGTCAAGGTATCATGTTAACTGTCGCCATCTCTCTCTATTCAATGCCACTCTCCTGCCTTATTCGACACTCATGCCGGATTGTCACAGATATCTCACACAATCCATCCACCTCTTTACTGAAGTCCTCGTTTCCTCTTATCTTCTTCCTGCTTGTCCCAAATCTTCTTCATCAGATTGTCTTCTACTTTTCTACACATGTCCAAACCACTGTAATCTGTTCTCTTTGATCTTTTCTGCCACTGGAGCTACTTTGGCTTCTGCTCTTATGTCCTCATTCCTTAGTCTGCTTCAGTGTGCATCCTGCCACCTTCTCTCAGCACTTCATTTCCATCACCTCTAGTTTTCCTCAACTGCTCTGCCTTTACTACCCAGGTTTCTGTACCATACAGTAGTACTGGTTGCACCACTGTTATACACCTTGCTTTCTTTTCTCATTGTTCTATCATTCAATACACCTGAGACTGTATGCCAGTTGGCTGCAGCCCCTCTAATTCTAACTTTGACTTCTTCATTCAGACTTCACTTCTCCCCAACCACCCCTCCCAGATACTTGAAGCTGTTAACCTGTTCTACTATCTTCCCTTCTATCTCAGTTCTCAGCCTCTCATGATTTCCCCAGTTTGCTGCCATTACCATTATCTTATCTGTACTTAGTTTCATCCCAAGTGCCTTCAGTTTTGAATTCCATTCCCCTATCCTTTGCTGAAGTTCTTGCTCAGACTCTGCCTGTAATGCCACATTGTCTGCATACAGCAACTTTTATTGATCTGTCCCCTCTGATCCGTTTGCTAATGCAGTCCATCACCAGTATGAGCAGCAGTGGGCTCAGAGCTGAACCCTGGTGCACACTTACTCCCTCTGGGAACCCCTCTGTGAGACCAAACACTGTTTGTACTGGGTCCTTGTACATAGCCTGCATTAATTCTACCAATGTTTCTGAGAGTTCATACCACTGCAGTACTGCCCAAATCAGCTTTCTTGGGACCTGTCATATGTTTTCTCCAAGTCTAGGAATGCCCAGTTGGACTTTTTCCTCATCTCTAGCTTCATCTCAACTATCTGTCTCACTGCAAACATCGGGTCAGTTGTGCTAAATCCTGATGTGAATCTAAACTGCTCATGTCCCATCTTACAGTCTACTACTATGCATATCCGTTAATCAAGCGGGTGTTTGAATATTCCCAAGAAAAAAAAACTGTAAACTATATTGTAGGAGATGTTGAAAGTGAGAAGCATTTTTGGTTTGACTGTCCACTAATTAGAGAACAGACAAAGTGAGGAAAATGAGGGTGAAGAACAGGCTCTTATGCAAGAAAGTGTGGAAGAGAATGATGAAAGGATGGGGTGGGCATGAGGAACTACAATGTAAAAATGTAGAATAAAATGCACTAGAAGTCCCCAAACTAATAAATGGAAAAAAAAAAAAAAAAAAAAAACAGAGTGTGAAATGTCAGGACAAAGGAATCAGATTCCACAACCAAAACTACCAGGAGATATATTTAACAACCTTATATATGCCTGTCCTTGCCTAAATCCTCCATAATCTGCATTTTCCTTTCACTTCCCGTCTACATCTAATAATTTAATGACTAATCTGCACACTAGACAATATTACATTATACTATTTGGGAAGAATATGTCATTATTGTAAATACTTAAATGTACTAGTTGTATTTATTTCATTTTGTTTTACTTTTATTACAGTTATTCGTTTCACCTGATTAATGCATATGTAATTTTTGCTTATGCTGTATTGCTGCACTGTTTTCCTTGGGTTTTGTATATTGCCTATTATGTTATCTTTTTATGTTTGTATTGTTGGAGTTTTTTTCCTCGGGTCTCTATTGAAAACGAGCCATTGGCTCAGATGGACTAACCCAGTTAACAAATGTCAAATAAATAAATAACACGCAGTTAATACCACTTTGATGGTTGAAAGCAAGGAGGAGCCGAACAGTTTGTTGGTATACAGAAAGAAAAATGTGCAGAGCTGGTTTGCTGCTCAACATTAAAAATAAATAAATTGTGTATGTAAAATGACCTTAACTGTAGATGTCTGAATGATCAGTGTTGCAGTAGCCTTAGCTATAAGAGTCATACCCAGCCTAAGAAATAAGATGGCCAGCTTCCAAAGCTTATGGGTACTTATCTCACATTCAGACCACTGGTAGCCTTACAAAAATCAATGATCTGTGTGCCAAGCCTTTCAGAGCTTTCAGGGCAACTGTAAGAAGGAGGCTAGAATGCTGAAAGAAGTCAATGCTAGGTATATAACAATGTCTTCACCATGTCAAACAAAAACATAAGGGGGACTGGAAGAAAGGGAGGATACCGCAGGAGTGATTATTCGAATATCTAATGTTTGGCAAGTTTACATGAATAGTTTTTCTATGTTCATCATTTGATCACTTCAGTAACCTTAGCTATATGGGTGGAATACCACAGCACGTAAGGTTTGGGAGGAGGAAGCATGAGGGTGTGAGCTCCTGGGGAATGGTCTTTGCAAAGCCTGATCAAGCACTGGAAAAGTTATCTAGTTTACACTGCTTTGTAAACGGACAAAACTGCTGCCACTAGAATACTTCAAAAGTCCACTCCTTCCAAAACGTCATTGATGAAGCTATATTCATAGAAGAATGTGCACTGATCATGCTTAGAATTTTCTTGTTATGGTGGAATAACAAGGAGACACCATAAGACAACCATATGGAAATAATCTGCTTCAAAACAAGTTCTCTTTTTCTTACCTCCATATGAAATGAACAACTTATCAGAATTTCTGTAGAATCTAGTTCTGCCAAAACAGTATTTGTCAAGTATGAAGAATCCCATCTCTCTCATTTTTAGGCACTGAAAAAAGAAAGAGATGGATAGCTTGGCTGAAAGTAAATCTGGATACCACTTTTTGGCATACATGAAAGAATACTTCTCAAAGAAACCCGATCTTTGTGGAAAATGAGACAGGGGTGACGCATTATGAGAGCTTGGAACTTAGACGCTCTTCTTGCAGATGTCAGAGCAATCGATAAAACTGTTTTCGCATGTTAAAAACTTCAAATCAGCCTGACGAGCTGGTTTAAATGGAGCAAGAGTTGATTTTACAAGACAAAAATAAGATTCCAAAAATAAACCACCTGTTTTCTAGATGGACAGGTATTCAGAACCCAGAGGGGGATCCAATGGCAAACATGGTGAAATGAGCAACAAATGAACCTTGATGCAGGAGTAAGAAAGGACAGAGAATAATAACTCCAATATTGCAGATCCAGAGAAATACTAGCTTTAAAAGGGTCTTGGTTCTTAGTATGGCTATAACAACTAAATATTTTCTATTTGCTAATATACGATTTCCTAATACCAGGTTTGATTTAATACCTGCTCCATGTCCTCAGAAAACAGGTGTCTAAAAGGTATTAAAACTCTATCATCCGGGTCGATTGATTAAGTTGTTTCAAGATCGGGTGCATCAAACAACTTTTGTCTTGCATGAGTAGTTCCTGCCGATGAGGAAGCTTGAGGTAATTGTCTTTGGCTATTTCCAAAAGAAGAGAGAACTACTGCTGCCTTGGCCAGAAGGGAGTCACCATAATAATCTTTGTAGAGTCCATCTGAGTAGTCAGAAAGACCCTGGATATCATTGGAAAGGGTGGAAAAGCATACAGAAACATTCCCGTCCAAGGAACTAAGACTGCTTCTGTTTTCTAGGCACATTAGCAAGGAGTCATGAACAGAATTTTGGTGGTAGTTTGTTGTAGACAGAAATTAATACATCAGTCAGAGTTGCTCCCCCCAGATCTACATTAAATCCTTGAAAGCATACTGATTCAATTTCCATTTATGAGGGTCTGGCTTGATCCTGCTCAGCTTGTCTGCCACATTGTTTTGCTCAGACAGAATATAAAATGCCTGTAGAATATGATCGTGCTGAATAGCTATATCCCAGGTTACCATAGCTCATCTGCACAAAAAATAAGATGTTGCCCCCCCATTTATTTTCCACATCATTGTGGTTTTATTTGTAATCATTTGCAGTGATTCTAGGTGCCACAGATGATTGACAGAGTGGAGTGCATTTATAACTGTTAATATCTATTTTATATTTATGTGTTTCGGCCTGTCTTTTTTGCATCAAAGACCTTGAACTTATACCAAAAGACACAACTCAGCAAGTAATGACTGATGAATCTACTGTAAGACTTAACTAGAGCTGGAAGACTGGGAGACTTAGATTTGAATAAAATTTAGCCGCGGTGGTACGGCGGTAGCGTTGTTACCTCACAGCAAGAGGTTCTCCCGTTCGATTCTCGGCTGGGCTTGGGAGTGCCTTCTGTGTGGAGTCTACATGTCCTTCCCGCGGTTGGGTAGCGTTCGAAAGACATGCGTGCGTAAATGGGTATGCCTTCGTTGAGCGTCGAGCTGGCACCTCGGCGTTTCGTAAAAATCTACTGCCAATCATTAGCGGACCGGAGTTCCGCTGTGGCGACCCCTTACCGGGAAAAGCCGAAAGACAAACAACAAGTTCTCTCCACCAAAGCAGTTCCCTTTTAACATATACCAAAAATGGAATTTCAAATGTTAGGGGGTGCTGATGTTGAGATCACACAGATTTTAGGTACCACTGAATCTTTCTCATCAGGAATCTTGTTAGAGAAATCAAAAGACTTGGATGTCACAAATACAAATATCCTAAAAATGACCAAGCTAAAGTCATGGACTGAGTGGAAAAATGCAGGAACAGATCTAGATGTGGAGATATTTTTTGTTGTGGAAGAGAAGCTCATTGAACTGAAGTACGTAAGAGACACCCCAGGAATATAATCCTGTGGGAAGGAGTCAAATAAAACTTTTAAACATTCTAATGGAAACTCAGTCTGAGAAGGAGAGTTCTTACCCAAATGAGAGATTCCAAACACTTTGCAAAAGACTCTTCAGAGATAAGCAAGTCATCAAAATTAGGTGAAATGTGAATACCTTACAGTCTGTCATAAGCTGTCACTGGAGGTAGACACTTTGTAAACATCCCCGAAATAGTGGATAACCCAAAGGGTAATGCACAGAATTGAAAGTATAATGCACACATAGGGAAAAAAGTTTGAAAGCAGAGGCTGTAGGAATAGAATCATATGCACCCTTTAAATAGTACAGTTTTGCAAGTAAACTTATAACAGTAAATGTTCGAATGATCATCTTTGCAGTAGCCTGATCTATATGGGTTATATCCTTCCAAGGACATAACAACCGGATAGCTTCCAAAGCTTCAGGACACATTCCATGCGCTCAAACCACTAAGACAGGTTTGAGTGTCAAGCCCGTCAGGGCTTTCCAGCAAACTGAGAGGGAGGTTGAGCCCTGAGAATCCATAACTAGAAGTAAAAATATATACACACCCTGGTATAACAAAAAAAACAAGAAGGGGGGATGGAAGGAGAGAGTGGCTACTGCAGCAAGGATCATTCGAATATCTACTGCTATGGTAAGTCTACTTACACAATATACTACATTCATCATATTGCTCATTGCTGCAGTACCCTTAGGTATACAGGCAGATTACCCTAGCTTACTACATCAGGGAAGTGGAAGGGGAAGAATCCAGGAGTCTCTAAATAATGGTCCTAGCACATCATGATCTACATCTAGAGAAGGAATCAAGTTTGTAGTGTCTTGTGAAAGTATGTACAGATGACCAAGTTGCTGGTTCTAGTAAACTTACAGAATCAGACTTCAGCCCTTTCCAAAAAGGCCACCGAAGCTACCAAGGCCCTCGTAAAGTGGGCCTTGACCCTGTCTGGAATAGTTTTGTTATGGTGAGAACAACAAAAGCTAACAGCTTCAGACAGCCATTTAGAAAAAGTCTGTCATGGCCCATGTTGTCCATTCGTCTTACCTTTACAAAAAATGAACAACAGATCCGAAGATCTAAAAAGATTTTATTGGGTTAAGATAGTACTAGAGTTGTATATGGACATCCAAGGTGCAGAGAACCCTTTCTCCCTCATTTTTAGGTTCAGGAAAGAAAACAGGAAGATGGATAATTTGGTGTAACCTAAACTCTAATACCACTTTAGGCACAGGAGGAGGATTAGTTCTCAAAGTAACCCTGTCTCTGAGGAAAATGAGATAGGGCTGGTTTGCTTTAAGAGTTTGCAATGCAGATGCTCTTCTTGCAGAGCAATCAGTAAAACAGTTTTCCATGTTAAGCACCTCAAGTCAGTCAGATAAGTTGGTTCAAATGGAGCAAGTGCTACCTTCTCTAACACAAAATTAAGATCCTAGGGAAAGCCATTGCTTTTCTTGGAAATCTCTTATGCAAAACCCCTTCCAAAAAACATTTTGAAATGAGAATGCATTGAAAGAGGAGGATCCATGGGCAGTGACCCAGAAATGCTTGATAAATGAACTTTGATGGAGGAATATGAAAAAGGCAAAGGATGTAACTTACACAACTATTGTAAATTCAAAGAAACAGTAGCTCTGAATGAGCAATAATTATGTTGTTGGCACAAACTAGAAAACATTTTCCATTTGTTGATATATGATTTTCTAGTGGCAGTTTTTCTTGCCTCCATTAGTATCTGTTGCACATCCTCAGTAAACTGGCATTAAAGTCCAAGTAGTCAGATTAAGTTGACTGGGGTCAGGGTGTATCAAACACCTCTGTTCTTGTGTGAGTAGACACATTCTGTTGAGGATGCTTGTGGTAATTTCCACTGGCCACTTCCAAAAGAAGGGAGAACCATTGCTGCCTGGGACAGAAATGAGTCATCATAATGATCTTGGAGGATTCCCTCTGAATCTTTCAAAGTACATTGGATATTAGTGGAAAGGGTAGAAAAGCACAAACATTCCTGTCCAAGGAAAAGAAAAGGCATTTGGACTCCAAGCCTTCTTTCAGGAAGTCCTGGAGCAGAATATTGCTGGTTGATTGTTCATATAAAAGGCATAGAGGTCTACTTGCGCAACTCCCCACAGATGGATCAAATCTTGGAAGACCCCATGATCTTTTTTTCCATTTGTGAGGGTCTGTTTTCATCCTCTTCAGCTTGCTTGCCATACAGTTTTGCTTGAACAAGATGTAGGATGCCAGTACAGTGAGACTGTGCTGTGAAGCTATATCCCAGGCTAACAGAGCTAGTCTGCAAAGGGGGTAAAGACCTGGTTCCCTCTTACTTGTTAAGGTACCACATGACTGTGGTATTATCTGTATCAGCTAGAAGAAATCCCAAAGACCAAAGATGATTCAGACAGTTGAGTGCCTTGGTCAGAGCAAGCATCTCTTTTATATTTATGTACTTGCTTCTGTCCTTGGTGTTCCACACTTCTTGCACTTTCATCCCTCTTGAAACTGCTCCCCAAGCCACGTCTGAGGCGTATGTGGTAACTGACTGCTTTGGAGGGGGGGACCTGGATTTAGGGAAATTTGCTGTCTCAATCAAGATATTTCTCTTCTAACAAACCCAAGAACAGGGATTTGAAAAGATAATGGGTGTTGGCGAGGGGACAAAAGAAACTTAAGATATCCTTGTATCTTTCTAATGTGGAGTCTTACCAGGGGTATCATAAGAAATCACTGATGCCATGAGACTCAAAATCCTGTGGTATTCTCTTGCAGCGACCAAAGTTTTTGTAACAAAACCCTAGGAACAGATGTAGGTATACATCTATTTTTTTTTCTTGTGGAAGAAGCTCTCTCTGAATTGAGGAGTCTAGCAGACATAATCCTGTATGATGGAGTCAAAAAAGAATTTTGAATGTTCTCTTGGTATTCTAACTTGTGTAACAGATCTCATCCAAATGAGAGATTTTGGGCAATTTGAAAAAGACTCTGCAAGATAAGCAGGTCATCTAAACATGGAAAAATGAGGATGACTTGTAGCCTGTAATGAGCTCTAACTACAGCTAAACACTTTGTGAACACTCTTGGTGCTGTGGATAGTCTAAATGGTAAGGCAGAGAACTGATAATGTGATTATTAGCAAATACAATTAAATATTTATGTTAATACTTGTAACTCCTGGATATGTCATCTTAAAAATAACTTTCCTAAGCAGGAAAGTACAAAAAACAATATTTTTTATGTGGAAAGTTATCCCCCAAAGAGAACATAACTTCCCCTTTCACAGCTTTCCTTTTCCAGTAAAGAAAAAAGCACAAGCAAAATACTGAACCTTGAAAGCCTGCACAGGCGAGCGTTTCAGTGGCAGGAAAGCACTAAGGAGTTAGCACTCAAACCTGTCATTTTAGGCAGCCTAACTTAAACTAACAGTTTAAGCACATGTACCCTGAAGCGTTGGTAACAAAAGCATTCTTATGCATATATTTGGTAACAAAAACATTCATATATATATATATATATATATATATATATATATATATATATGTGTGTATATATATATATATATATATATATATGTGTGTATATATATTCCCAGTTACGGGTCGCCATAGCGGAACTCCGATTTGCTAATGATTGGCAGTAGACTTTTACGTGCTGAGTTGCCAGCCCTGACACACAACCTTCAACGATGGTACGCCCATTCACGCATGTCTCTACACAGAAGACGCTCTAGCTGAGAATCGAACATATATATATATATATATATATATATATATATATATATATATATATGGGTCCATATGACTACATCGACAAGTCATAACATCGACATTCAGTACACCGACACAAAATCACCGACAGATTAAATAACCGAAATCCCACTTCACCGACATTCACAAGTTCGACAACAAAGCAGTCAGGTAGGTGAAGTGTGCGTTAGTGTCGGAGCTTGGGCTAGGGGTGGGTAAGTGAGTTAGGGTTAGGGTGCAGGTAGGTGAAGTGTGCGTTAGTGTCGGAGCTTGGGCTAGGGGTGGGTAAGTGAGTTAGGGTTAGGGTGCAGGTAGGTGAAGTGTGCGATAGTGTCGGACCTTAGGGTTAGGGTTTGGGTCAGGGCTAGTGTGTATGCTATGTAGTGTAGTGTGTTGAAGTAGACCCGGTTTAGTACGTGTAGGAGTTTTGTGCAGTGGTTAGGGGCATTTACTTAGTGACTGCTTCGTTGTCGAACTTGTGAATGTCGGTGAAGTGGGATTTCGGTTATTTAATCGGTCGGTGATTTCGTGTCGGTGTACTGACCGTCGATGTTATGACTTGTCGATGTAGTCATATGGATCCATATATATATATATATATATATATATATATATATATATATATATATATATATATATATATAAATTTCTCTGTCAGAGAATGAGGAAGGGATTCTAATACCAATACCACTACCCTCATGTCAGCAGATGCTGAATGACAGGAGAGAAAAAAAGAAGTTTGATCTAGTGAATGTGGAGGAATCTCCTAAAAAAGAGGAAGGGACTCCCACTGCCATACATACTCCTGATGGATCATTCTCAGGACTCATTTATTTCAGATTATCTGCTACCAATGAGAAATGGAGAATTAGATTTCAGGGAATTCAAAGGACTGCCAGTGTGGGATGGGGAGTGGGTTAAAATTTGTAGATAGGCTTGCTGGACTGCCCTGGTGTTTGGGAGGTTTCCCTCTTCTTTTTGGAACTTCATTGCCACTGATTTATTTTATTTTTTTTTAAGTTTCCTGAGTTTACTCATTTTATCTTTTTATAAAAGAGTACAGAGCTAGGGATGAAACCCTTAACATACTAGGAAAGTCAGTCTGAAAAATATGAGTCAGCCCTTGTATCAGTTTCTCCTCTTAGCATACTTTTTCAGTTCCTCACAGCAGATGATCCAAAAACAACATGCCTATCAAGGGGAGAATTTAAAATCTCAGCTTTGGCATCCTCATGTAAATTTTGATAATGTAATCAAGCAAACCTCATAATATACCCAAGTAGTTGCTGCTGTGGAAGATGCATCACTTGAGTCATAAGTCCACTTCAAAAGAATGGCGGGTTACTTGAGACTGAGAAACAATACAAGAATTAATAGATTTGCCTTTAAAAAGGGGAAAAGTTGCAATAATTCTCCTGATACTCTCAAATGAAACAAGCAAAAATGTTAACATAGGGTTACCACCTGTCCCTCTTTGCGAGGGACAGTCCCACTTTTGGCAGTTGTGTCCTGCGAAAAAAAACTAAAAAAAATGGCAATTGTCCTGAGATTTTCAGACAAAATATATTTCTTAAGTTTTCTTTAATAGTTGCATAAAAGAGTTATTTTGTATCAGGAACACAAATATTATATGAAAAAGCATAATCAATGCAAATGCTACAAACTAAGCTTTTCTTTTGGCAAAAAAGTGAAGTTCTGTCCCTTGCACTAGCTGCGGGTATATTTTGTCCTGCAAAATCTCACATTTCTACAAAACAAATGTCCCATTTTGGGCATTTGAAAAGGTGGCAACCCTATGTTAACAGATGAGCCTGACAATTAATAATCCTTAAAAAAAAAAAGAATAACAGAATAATGCACCTTTTTTCATAACAGCATCCACGCATCTGGAGTCCTTGTCAGGCATGTGGGATGCAGGGGGCATCAGAGTTCTTGGGCAAGGTGTTTCTGGTACACCCACATTGTTAAAGGCTATAAGAAAACATCCTATGAAAACATTCAGTGCTAGGTATGGTACCTGCATATGATGTGGAATGCATAACTAATAAAGATCACACAGAAATCAAAATCTGGAACAGAACTGCTAACAAAACAGCATAACTTTCTTCTGAAGAACCTAGCAGCAGAACAACTTCTGATAACTTAACTTCCTGTGCTCTTTCAATCAAACACTTTAAAAAATTTAAGAATGTCTCCAGTCCTTTAGGCTGTAAGCATTACTACTGGAATAAAAAAAGGACTTTAATTTCATTAGAAAGGCTAAAACAATTCCTGTTTCCAGAACAAACATGCAATAAAAAAAAACTGTAGAATCTCAGCAGCTTAAAGATGTGACAGTACAGAAGGCCCAGGACTGTAGAAGGTCACTGAAGGTGGCTGTCTCAAGTTGTGTTGCCAAGATCCTGCAAAGGTATTCAAGATCCTAAAGTGAAGGCAAATTATGTCAACACCTCGCTTCCAAGGGCATCACTAAATGGTCCAGTATAGCTCTTCAATTAGTGGGTCTTGGGTCATAAGGTGTAAAAAAAAAAAAAAAAAAAAAAAATCACAGAAAACTTTGTCCAGCTGTATTCTCAGTAAGGGACAATCCCATACAGTGAGGCAAGTCTAAATATGTTTTTTCTAAAGACTGACAATCTTCTTCAACATCCACCACAAGTAAAAGCAGTACACATTGTTATACAAACCATACGTTATTAAAAAACACCACATTAGAGAGATGGTGCATTTTAAACATGGTACAACTCCTCCAATTAAAAAAAAATATCAACTTAAAATTGAAGTTCAAACACCCAACACATTAACTATGATAGAAATCCAGCGTAACCCAAGAATCATGTCCTAAACAAATCTCCTAATGCACAGAGATGCCCATACTTACCCCCCAAGGTGCTTATAAAGCTCTCCAAAGCAACCATGTTTTTTTTCCTGAGAAATGCTATACATAAAATATGTGGGTCATATGCTTAAAAGTTTAAATGTTTAAAAGTTTAAAAAGTAATTCACTACAGTGAATGAGTCGGTTTCTGTACTGACAGTGGGGAGGAGGAAAAGGCCTTCCATAATTCTATATTGTCAGAAACTTGTTTAACAGTAATTCTCTTGATTATAACTCTGAAATGTCCCCGATTTTGAGGACCCCAATTCTGACCTTTTAAAAATGTTGACATTCTGGTCAATCCTGCAGAATTTCAGTCAGTCAGTTATGATAGTTATTACAGTTTAGTAATTGTTACTCTTCAGAAAAGACAAACTGGTGCAAAATGCATTATTCTATTATTTTTCTACGTGAATTGGAATACTGTTTAAAAAGCTGTCCTTGGTTATTTTTGGTCTTGTCCCCGATTCTTTAACAAAGAAGGTGAGAGCTATGCTCTTGACAAAAATAATACAGGTCACGGTAGCATTTACTTTCATCAAATTTAAACATTCTTGAATGTTGTGGACTAAGAATAGCCTTCATGAACCTGCAACAAATGAACATGGGCATGGTATTACATGTGAGCACATACACAGTGGATAATTTAAAACTATTTAGTTCATCAGATGAGGAACTGAAAGCACAAATGGAAGTGGTCAAAACTTTTTCCGATGATATAATAATGTCATTTGGTCATGATAAATATACAAAAGCAACCTTTAAAGCAGGAAAGCTGCAGCACCAAGAAAACTTTAACCTGGGACAGGAATGTGGTACAAAAACCTGAGCAAGAGGGAATGTATAAATATTTGGGAATTGATGAATGATCAAATACAAACCATGAACAAATGCCAATAAAACTTTGTAAGGAATATTTTAGAAGAATAAAATTTAATACTGAAAACAGCTCTGACATCTAGGAACAAAGTCCAAGCTATAAACCAATTTGCTCTTCCTGCCCTAACTTAACAGTTTTGGAGTGACTGGCCCCAAAAGGTATTGTATCAGTTGGACATGTAAAAATCAGTGTATACCAAGACTATATATTCCCCGTTCTGAGGGCAGTACGGGCCTCCTCGAAACTGGTTACATGTGTAGATCTGCAATCATAGGACTGCATACATATCTGTTGACCTCAGAAGACCCAAACATAGTGAAAGTTTTAAAATGAGGAGAATATGTCTAAGATGACTTCCCTGCTATGTTTAACATAAGCATATTATTGTCAAGTGGGAGTGGAAATCAAACCAAAAAGTACATAAAAATTAGGCAGCAACTAAATGTGTCAAAAACAAAAGAATGAATCTAAGGTGAAGGTTCAGATGAGAAGGCAAGACATGTGGAAAATGCATAAATATAGTCGCAAGTACAGAAAACTCTTGGAACAGCTTCATGTCATTCAGGATCGAACACACAAATGGTTAAGGAGACGTGAATTTAAACCAAAAGACAAAAGGTTAATATTGGCAGCCCAAGATAGTGGACTACATACACGCTGGTTTACAAAGCCCACTGAACCTGTGGAAGAAACAGACAAGTGTAGGTTTTGTAAACAGAACTGCTGGTTGTGATATACTAATGGTAGGAAGACTGTATACTGAAACGCAAGACTGTTGCACTGGGGATTATGTAAACATTATAATATTGAAGTAGCTGAAAAATATTGGAAAAATGAGCCACAAAGCATCATAGAAAATTATGACGTTTATATCACATGGGATCACCCATTAGCAAAAGCTGAAAAAAACAGATGCGAGAAAACCTGATATAATAGTCTATGAAAAGAAGACAAAAGTAGCACTGATCATCTAAATTACTACATCCACTGATTACAGTATAATATGTAGAGACACAAAGTCATAAAATACCAGGATTTGCAGGCAGAAATGAGGGTAATGTGGAAGGATACCCAGACATATGCAATCGTAGTAGGAGCAACGGGTCTTATAAAAATGAATGTACCAATTGTACTTAGATATGTTACCGATGCATGTAACTCCATATAAATTGTAGGAGGAGTCAATTCTGGGCACAATGCGGGTGCTGCAAAGTGCTCTTCTGGCCAACATCAAAGACTGAAACAATACTAATTTCATGAACTTTAATCATACTTTGGAGTTAGGAAAGGGTCCATTGTCGTCATGGTATTAGAAACCCAAAAGACTTGGGGAAATTAAAAAAAAGAGTTGGCAACAAGTCATTTTGGGGAATGGAAGGCTATACGCTAGTTGCTACATTCTCTTGTATGATTGGGGGAGGGGGGTGTTCTTATCTTGCAGGAATATGAACTAGCAATAGGTGGCAAGTAACATGCATGTGAGCAAGGGGTACAGACGTTCTACCTTCTACTGCTAACTTGGTTTCCAGTAAAGTAAACAATGGTGCAAAGGGTACCAGTCAGCTGGTTATCTTCTGATCAGTTCTGTGCCCTATGTATCTTTCCTTCACTTAAACAGAGAAATCTGAAAAGAGACATAAAATTTATAGTGCTTTATAACCCATCAACAAAACCCAAATATATAAACAAAGAGGAAATTCTGAGAATGACCACAAAATAGTTTAGCAAATCAAGTTAGTTAGTTCTATTTTGAATGTTTAAGACAAACTCATCTTCACCCCTCAAATTGGAAATAGCATGCATTGTCAGGCTTACGGTTGATATTTTTCAACCTAGCTGTAGTGGTAGAATTCTGGGAGTCACAGTCGCAAATAAAAAGTACATGCAGCATAATTTTTACTTAAAGTAAAAAGTGAAATGACAAACCAATCTGCTGACATTGTCTGCAAACAGTACGAGTGAAACAGAGTAAAATGGAGAAAAAAGTGAAGTATGATAAAATATTACAGCAAATCGCATGCCACAAGCAGAATATGCAATGCTAAATCATCTGTAAACATAAATATTAAAATATTCAACACTTGTGACAATAAAGCACAAATCTGGTACTCAGGAAGTCTCAATAATAGACTTCAGTTTAAAAAGAACCGATACCCAGATATCGCATGACAACTATAGGAATCAATCAGAGGAGGTTAGAAAGGACTGGGAAGAGAGACTGGATAAGCAATTCACTAAGAAACAATGTTGGGTTGATATATATGCAAGGCTTCCAAATATGCAACAAAATCTAGAAGATTTAGGATCTTTGCTTGGAAGTATTTGCAAAGGCATTTTTATACCCAAAGCAGACTCCACAGAATTTTTCCTCAGGCGGTTTGGAGGTGCAATGGGGAAGAAAAAGATAACTGGAACACATTTTTTGGGAGTGTAATGAGTTGGCAGACTTTAAAAATTCCCCACATATTACTCTAACAGAAATATTGGGTGAGCAAATTGGTATAACTAAGAAAATGATTTTTTGAGAACAGAATTGCCTAGACACAGTAAGGCCTTGTTGAGCTTAAATCTGTTGGCTGCCAAAAAAAGCAATTACTACAAAATGGTAATCAAAGGCTAAACCAACTATACTAGAAGTAGTGAATATAGTAACAGAGATAAAACAACTGGAAGAGAAAAGGGTAGGAACAAATTACATAGAAAAAAATGGGAACTGTGGTAACAATACATGCAGAATGATGTTCTGGAGGAGGAATGAGGTTTAATGGAAGGCAGGAAGTGAATGAGCTATGTAATGTTTGACTAACAGTAACTGGATAGATTATAAGTGATGTATAATACTTGCAAATGAAAATATATCAAGATGGTTAATTTTCATTTACATAAATGTATGATTGCCTATGTCATAAGTACTAATTTAATAAAGATGCTTATTGTTTAAAATACAAAAAAAGAAAAGATAACCATACAATTTAGACTTTTATTAAACAGACATTCAGCATATCACCTGTAAGCCTAGCGCATGTGACAATACCTGAACTTGAACAGAGGGACAAAGTATGCATTTTTCTTTTGTTAAAAAGTTTGTAACTGATGAGCAATCTGCACATTTACATAAGTCACTCTGTCTTGTCCAAACAACAGAAGTTTCACCCAGGTAGTTTCAACTAATGTCAGCAGAGGGGGCTCTCTGAAGGGCAGTTTGCTCCGCTTTTTCAACCTACACACCCACACATAGAGTGGCCATTTAGTATTCTTAAGCTTGTTACCAAAGGTAGGTTTATGGTGCTGCTGCAGAAGTAAACTTCAAGTTTTACAGCTCAGACTAACTTCTTTTAACTATATAAAACTTGTTTTTCCTTTAATGGTCCCTATAAATGGGTCTGTGTTCAGTCACTGAATTAGAAATACATTGAACGTCTGTTCATCAAATATTCAATTTAGTAAATGTTCAATTATCGAATACTTTATCCAGGGAAAACAGACAGTGGACCAACTTACATACCGAAACAACACAGCAGTATATCAAACCCACCCCACACTTATATATACCAACTCCAAAATCACACTACAGTGGGGAAAAGGGTAAATTTCCTAATGCTGGCCAACCAACTCCATTCCCTGGGTAAAATACTCGATGACTGAACATTCTCTGAATTGAACGTTCAACGCTTTACTTTTGAGGAACAGAGGTTTGATGTATTTCTTATTCAATGACTAAACATAGACCCCCTATAAACAAGTTGGAGGAAGTGCAATGTACTATAAAAGCAGCAATTTTGACAGGAATCTTGAAGTCAGTCACTGCATTTTAAAATGCATAAAAAGTTACACTAACCCAAACAACAATCTAGTAATAAACGCAGTCATACTACATACCAATTAACATATAAAAAGATTCATAGCTTTCATTCATTAGGTTTCTCCAAACAGATTTGTTCTGCTTCAGAATACTTTAGTAATGCACGTTTGCTTCAGATTCCATTATTTTTCTAAAATATTAACTGTCTCATCCATTATGCTGGCATATTTGCCACAAGTATAGCTATCAATAACCTGCCAAACAAATTCATATTTTTCTTCTAATTTATAAACTGCTGCACAAATATCAGCCAAAGCAGTACAGGAGCACAAATTCATGAGCAGAAATATCTGCAATGTCAAGATGCATGAAAATGCAGCCTGATAAAAACTAAGGTATTTAACAATCCAAGTTCCACTCACACAAATCAAGTGCTTTTACATGCACTGTAAAATGTCTCTGTTAAATGTAAATCATTTTTTACATTTTATATATATTTTTTTTAATTTCAGCTCCAGTCATTTCAAGAAACATATGCACTAATGCTATTCCAGTGACATATTACTAAGCTGGATGCAGAAGCTCTACGTTCAAAAAGCTAAGATGCTGAACTAAAAAAAAAAAAAGGGGGGGGATACTAATAACCATATGCAATAACATTACATTTCTGGCACTTCCAGTTCAGTATATAACCAGATGGCCACAATCACGTCATCACTCCCACCAATCTGACTCGCATGTACCTGCAAACCAGACAAACAGGGCTGTTATGCAAGTATTTACCTTAATCAAACTTCTGATGGAGTCTCCTGCAATAGATGTAACCCAACTTCTCTTGCACAGTGAGAAGCTTTGAAAGCGACTGTGACTAACAGTCAACAAACAGCCAAGAAATTGCAACTCATACATAGGGTAAAGGCAGGGAAAGGAGAACCTGGGTAGTATAGAAGTTTCTTTTGAACAGATGCTACTAAGGTTACATTTCCAACAACTCTAGGATTACCACCCGTCCCACTTTGTGAGGGACAGTCCCTCTTTGGGCAGTTGCGTCCTGCAAAAAAATTGTAAAAATGGCAAATGTCCTGAGATTTTAGGACAAAAATAATTTCCCATATTTTATGTAATAGTTGCATAAAACAGTTATTCTGTATCTGAAACACTTAAATATTATAAGAAACAGAATAAGCAACTAAAATACTACAAGTATAAGCATTTATTTAGGCAAAACAGTGAAGTTCTGCCCTTTGTACTGGCTGTGGGTATGTTTCACCCTGCAAAATCTGACATTTGTACCAAAAAAGTCCCACTTTGGGCATTTGAAAAGGTGGCAAACCTAAACTACTCTATTAAGTTTCTTCAATGAAAGCTCCTCTAACGATTACACAGAGACAGAGATGGCAAACACTTAAACATTCAAAAAATAATGAACAATGAAGAAGGTATCACAACAGGAGAGACCAACATTACGATTAAGGGGAAGGTCACTTCATTAAAATGTGATAGCAAAGATGGGGTTCGACCTCCATCAGTACCACGTACATATGTGATGCTCAGTGGCATGCACTGCAACGGACAATAGGTCCTCTCTGGCAAACGAGGGCAGGTCTCTCTCTCTCTTTTCTTGGGTAATATGCCCAAACAATCTAAGTGGAGATTAACAGCCACAATTTAGTACAAAGAGAATGTACAGAAAAATCTGATCTATATATAAACTGGACCTCTTATTCCCCCCTCTTACTATGAAATACTGACCCTAACTTGGGGCATAAGGTAGTACAACATGATGACAGACAAAGGTCAGTACACCAACTGTTTCCAGGTCTTTGTAACTATTTCATATATACTGAACTTCTAAGGTTGTGGCAGCTTGTTTTGCAAAAAAAGGCAGAAAATTACAAACCAATCTTCCTCCTGGTAGAGACATCCTGCCAAAGAAATACCTGGCCTTATCAGGATCTTGAAATAAAGCCATAGTGCTGTATTACTTAAAATAGTAAAGTTTCTTCAGATTTAACTTCACATAGAACCATTTCAATTTTAAAATACTTTTATAAAGCATGTATGTAATGCTAGCTAAAAGACTGGTAAAAAGTTTTGCCAAAAATTGACAGTTATGGATCCATGTGGTTATGAGGAGTGGATCCAAACATTTGACAATTAAGCAATAACTGATGAGTGAGTATGGGTATATGAGGATTTACCCATGATTGGCGTAGTTTGATCATAAGGGCAAAGCTCGAGTGATTAAACCAAGCCAACAGTGAGTAAATCTTCATATACCCACACCTAGGTTACTGGTATTATGCAAATGACATTATTTAAGAAAGAAATTGCTTACCTTTCTTAAATGATGTCTTTGTGTAACTACACCATAATGTTTCTCCACAATGTTTCCTGTTCTTCCGCATTTGTTGATGTACTGCACACATTCATATGGGACTTACTTTCCCACACTTGCACAGTGCATCAGTGCTGTTCAATAGAAGCAATGGAGAAAAAGAACTTCCGTTTTTTTTTTTTTTTTTAAATATAAAATCTGGACAATTCAGAGGTATGACGGTCTGTCAAGACAGCCCAGAAATACAAAGAAAATTAGGTAAGCTTCTGTTTCTTTAGATTTGCAGAACATACGTGATTTTTCTTTTGTTTGTTCTGCCTTCCATACATACCTCTCAACCTCTTAGCTCAAGAAATGGTGACAAAGCCTTAAATAATGGGGGACAAAGGCCTCAAAATAGTGACAGACTGAAAATGTTGCTCTTATAAACTTAGAAAGCTGCTAGAATATAACAGGATTTTTGTTAAGAGTGTATTGTCTGAAGAACAGATTGTAAATTGTTTTTTTTTTAAATTTAGAAAGCTGCCAGAATAACAAAATCTGTGTTAGCATGCATTGTCTGATATGAAGTCTGAAACTCAAATGCATGTCATTATTTAATAATTTCAATCTACAGCGATTTGTCAAAAAAACACAAATTTTATGAGGAACATAGCAAAAATATGAGGCAAAAATCTGGACAGTTGAGAGGTATGCCTCTGTAGCATATATCAATAGAAAAAAGTCTTTGCTCGTATGTACTTTAGCAGACGGACTTTTTTCTACTGATATATGCCTGATTTAAAACAGGCACACTTATTTATTTATTTACTTATATTTGTTGACCAGAATAGTCTACTGAGCCATGTCGGCCCATTTTCAGTGGAGGCCCGGGGAGAAAATCTCCACACGAAAATTACATTACATTACTTTCACATATACGTACATTTACATTACATTACTATTAATTGAGACTATTCAGTCAAAAGTATTAGGTAGCATCAGTAGAATAGGAAATCATATTACTCACAATTAAACCAGACTGGCAAAGAAAATACTCATTAGGTAGTCATGTATGTAGCGATTCTTTTGTAAAAGAAAAGAAAAAAAGGAGCGAGTAAAAGGATAGAAAACAAAATTGAAGGAGGTGCTTTAGGTAAATAAATAAATAAATTAAATACATAGTGGTTAGTTTGTCCAATCAGTGTGAACGTTTTTGAATAATATTAATAAAACAATGATGATTAAAGATGGAAACAGAGTGCAAGAAAATGTTGCTATTGCTGCTGTCTTCATGCAGAGAAAGCATTTGAAGGAATCAGCTTGAATTTATTAGATGAGTAACAGTACTAAGCATATGCATTTCCTGACAGAATAACCCAATTAAATAGGAGGAAATATCAAAAGTTGGAGGCAAGAATTAAAGTGGGAGGGTTGCTCTGTGACAAGCTATGTTTGAACAGAAGAACCAGACAGGGCTGTCCTTTTTCACCTCTTTCGTTGCTTTATATCTTGAACCATTAGCAAAGTAAATAAGGGACTCAAAATTTTTAAGGCTGTAACTGGCATGGTACAGTTTGTAGTTGAGTTGAGTCTAGAATAGAAAAAAGAAGTTATGTCTTACCATAATGTTCCATCTGAGTTGTCCATCTTCATTTGTCTTCAACTGTGGGTTCAGTTTCAATCCTTCGGTAGTGACTCGGCCATTACTACAGCTTGTTTACTCCAAAAAAACATTGAGCACATCCGTTACCCATTAATGCTTTGGGTAGACTACCTCAAATTGACTTTGTTTATGACAGAAGACATAAATGTAATGAAGGAGACCATATCTGGATTGAAAGAATGCTCCTAAAGGAAACTTTCAGGTGAGCATCCGTTCTTCCCGGAAATCCGGCCAGGGGAAGGAGGGTTGGAAGGAAGTTCATAACAGATGAAGATGGACAATTCAGATGGAACGTTATGGTAAGACATAAGTTCATTATCCGAAGTTGTCAATCTTCATCCTGTCATCACCTGCGGGACAGAGTCCCCAGCTACTTGGAACCCTCACTGGACTCGAAGAGGAATATTCCTGAGCACCATCGAGCCAAATGATGATCTACATATAGAGACCCAATCTAATTTGTAATGAGCAATAAAGGTATGGGAAGATAGCCAAGTTGCAGCTGCAGAGATGTCATTCATGGAAGTTCTTGACTGGAACACAGCTGAAGTAGCTACTGCTCTAGCTGAATGTGCATTTGAAGATATAGGTAAAGAAATGCCTGTCTTCTTATAAATAAAGGAAATACAGTTTGAAATCCACTTAACTAGGGTTACTTTGTTAACAGGCTGACTCACTTTGATATGTGAAAAGGAAACAAACAGCTGGTCCGATTTCCTAATGTCCTTAGTTCTGGCAAGGTAGAACCTTAGCTGTCTGTGAACATCTAATAAATGTAATGTGTACTCCCCCTTGTTAGAAAAATTTGGAAAAAATACTGGAAGATTACTGCACTGATTAAGGTTGGTTTCAGATACAACCTTAGGTAGGAAAGATGGACTGGTCCTCAGAGAAACTCGATCTCTGTGAAAAATCAAATATGATGGCTTGGATGAGAGTGCCTGAATTTCCGAAATTCTTCTAACCAAAGTATTTTCCAAGAAAGGAACTTCATGTCACATGTAGGGACTGGCTCAAAAGGGGACTGTGTCAAAGTTGCAGCATTAAAGTGAGGTCACAAGGAGGAGTAGGGTCTTTGTAAGTAGGTCTTAAGAGAAGGACACCTTTTAAAAAGGCTTTACAAAGTCTATACGAAGCAACAGATGATCCCTGGAACCCATTGTGAAAATCAGAAATGGCTGCCAATTGAGTTTTAATCGTAGAAGTGGAAGCGCCATCATTGAAAGAAGAATTTCATGGACTGGTGCTGAAAAAGGGTCAATGTGATGTAGGGAGGCCTAATGGATGATCCTCTTCCAATTAATTGAGTAAAGTTTGCGAGTAGATGGTTTATGAGATACTAAAAGTATGTGTTTAACTGGGGAACACAGCATGTCATGCCTGGCCACTAATGGAATTGGAGATATCAAGCTATCATCTTAGAGGTTCTAATGACTGGGTGACTAATGCCTGTTGGATGTGACAGGAGGTCCAGCGTTGGATCCAGAATCCATGGTCTTCAAACTACTTGAGGCCAGAGGAAGGGGAACCATGTCTGCCGAGGCCACAAGGGGGCAATGAAGATGACTTTCCTATTCAACTTGGCTGCTTTCTGTAGAAATTTGGGAATTAAAGTTGTTAGTGAAAAAGCATAAAGGAGATTGGTTGGCCAAAGTGGAGAACAGCATCCCTCGGTAATTCCTCCTCTGAGGGAATGAGGGCAAACTAGCTGCTGCATTTGTTGTTTAGAGGGGAGGCAAAAAGGTTGCAGCAAGGTTGGCCCGATACTCAGAAAATCCTTTCCATAATTTTGAATTGTGGGACCACTCATGAGGTAGAAGGATGCACCTCCTCAACTTGTCTGCTATCAAGTTGGACTTTCCTGGAATATGCTTTGTGATAAGAAAATGGCTGGATCAGATCACCCACTGCCATACCCTGAAGGCTTATCGGCATAACGGGTAAGACCTAGTTCCCCCTTGTTTGCTGATGTACCAAACCACTGACATGTTTGTCTGAATCGCAATCATTCCTAGAGGTAGAGAGTCCTGAAATCCTCATAACGCCAATAGCACTGCTCTCATCTCTAGAATATTTATGTGCAGATTGGCCTCTGTTTGGGAGCAAGTGCCTTGGATTGTCTTTCCTGGCAATGCCCCCTCCCCCCCAAGCTGGGAAGCATCCGTGGTCATTGTGGCCTTGGGTTGAGGGGGAATGAACGGGGGGTCCTTGTCTAACTTGCCTTGAATGAATCCACCACAGAACATCTCTTTTGCATATATCAGTAATTAAGATTGGCATTGATAAGGGATGTTGAAGGATTGACCACTGAACTGCAAGTAACCATTGTAATATCCTCATGTGAAACCTGGCTAGGGGAACGAGTTATGGCAGCCACCACTGATTCCAATGCTTGCAGCACCAGTCTTGCAAGAACTCACTCTTTGTAGCAGAGTATGGACGTGAGTCTGGATAGTTTCCAAATGAAACAGAGGGAGTGAGGCAATGGAGATTCTTGCATCTAACAAAGCTCCTATAAACATTAGATTTGGTGTGGGTTCCAATGAGGATTTGTCGAAGTTGACTGTGATGCCTATGTGGTCGCATAACTGTAGAACGTTTTGTTTTGCTGTTAGTAGAAATTGCCTGGTGGTAGTGGAAATCAGCCAGTCGTTTAAGTATGAAAACACCCGGAATCCGTGCAGTCTTAAGTAAGCTGCTACTACTGCCATGCATTTGGTGAACACCCTGGGGGCTGTGGTGAGACTGAAGGGCAGAACCCTGAATTGGTAATGACTGGCTCCCAGCCGGATGTAATGAAATTTTCTGGAACATCATCTTTATATAACAATCTATCAATTACATCCAATCGTCCTTTCCTAACAATGGAAGAATGGACTGAACTGTGACCATCCGAAATTTGTTTTTTTTTTCAAACAGATTTGTTCAGTATGCTGACATCCAAAATTGGTCTCCAGTCCCGCCTTTTTGGCACTAAAAGGAATCTTGAGTAAAATCCAGATTCTATTTGGTCTGGTGGGACTTCCTGGATGACTTTTTTTTCTAGAACCTTCTGAATTTGAATGGCTGCCTGTTCTCTCTGACTGGTTAGAACATCAGGAAATTTCTTTGAACTGGGAGGAGATGGGGAAAAGGGAATTATATAGCCTCTGGAAATGATCCTCTGCACCCAAGTATCGGAACTGATTTCTAGCCAGGCTTTTAGGTGCAGGGATAAACGTCCCCTGATTGCCTCCAGTGGTAGACAATCAAGCCTCCGCTCAAGAGTGCTGAAAGGATCTCCCAAAGAAGGAGTCTCGGGAACACTGATGTTGCAGGCCACCTCTGTAGCAAGGGTGGCGTCTTCCATTACTGTTCCCACCTCTGCCTCTGGGGGAACTTTCACCAAGTATAGACTGGAAAGACCCTTGAGATTTCCCAAACCACATTTTTGCCGTTCCTCACTTGTTTCTAGAAAAGGGCCTCTGGAGTGGAAAAACACACTCCTATGGCAGAAAGGGTCTTCCCATCCTTCTCACACCTAGTTTAAGTGTCTCTAACAGTGGGGTCTAAAAGGGAACAGCCATCAAAAGGTGACTGACAAACGAAGACTTGAAGGCCTCCGCAAAAACACACACGCGCATCCAGGCATGCCTCTTTATGGAAATGCCTGAACCCACTGCTCTAGTTATTCCTTCGGCAACAGGAGAAATGAGCCTCATGGACAAACTGGAAATAGATGTTAGGGTAACTAACTGAGAGGTGACTGAATTCCATACTTCTTCAGAAACAGCTCCTGATACAGTATATCTGAGAGCTCTTTGATCAGATCTCTCTCCAGCCTTGTAAAATGTGCCAGGGAGTTCAAAGATCTAAGGCAAATGTCGATGAAGCATAAACTCACTTCCCAAATCTATCCATTGCCTGTGACTCCTTGATGGGCAGATGGCTAGAGGAACTTTCTTCCATTAGTTCCTTTTTGGTGACTACTGCTACCACCATGGCATCTACAGGAACTTCCTTAGTCCAAAAAGGTTTGTCTTCTGGGGCTGTTACAATTTTATCTGGTCTCTTAGGGAATGGCACGGTAGCACCAGGGACTTTCCAAACGCATCGAGAGATCAGTTCGGTGAGCTTGTTGGACAGTGGAGATACCCAGGAAGCAGACTGGTAGGTACTGAAAGCCTGCAGATACACAGATTCCTCAGTCAAAGGGTTAAGAAACTTCCAGCCACCTCTCTAAGTATTTACAAGATGTCTCCAAATGAGACATCATCAGGAGGTGATCTGGGGGACCCTTCGCCCTCACTGAAATCTGTGTCTTCTGTGAAGGATTCGTCTGGAGAGTCCAGGTGCTTCCTCTTGCATGATTTCTTCTGAGTTGACTTCCTCAGGGTGAACATCTGGGGAGGTTTCAGAAGAAGAAGCTGACCCCACATGGTAGCCTGAGGTTGTAGTACCCACTCGCCCTGTGGAGGAGTTGGTTGATGCTCCAGTCCAGAGGCAGCCAGAGACAGAAGCTCCAAGGAGGAAGGAACCGACCTGGTACTGGAAGTAGCCAATGCCCTCTTCATGGGCTCAAAGGCTGACCCACCAGATGAGAAAGGGTGCTCCTCAGCTGAAAAGAAAGACCTTGGTTCAAAAGCCCCCCCGATCCCAATGAGTTCCTCATTGAAGTTGGACCCAAGCATGTCCATGCCAGCTCAGCAAGGCATCAAGACTGCTCTAAAAACTAGAAGTAGACCCGAACAACTTGGATCCGACTGCCATACAGTGGCCCCGAGAGGACCCCAGTTCTGACAACTGAAATGCTCAAGGCAATCATCTGTTCTGACGAGGAAGAAACATTCAGAACAAACCTGGTTGGTTCTGAGAAACTTGCTACCAAACACTCTACGGTACCTGTGGAGTTTAGAGGAGGAGGATTAGCAGAGGAAGTGGAAGGTTAGTGCCTGATGGTAGGATCTGACAGAGTGCTTGACACACCATGGGCCCAAAGATTCTTCATCATCAATCTCTCCACGTTGACTTCAGTGAGACTCCTGGAAGAACAGAGACCACTGAGGTAGACTTTGGTCTGTCAAAAAAGGGGGGCGGTGGCCTGTCAGCAAAGGGATCCAGTGAAGAAGAATACTGGGTCCTTGGCAGAGAAGTCACTGGTAGAGACAGTTGTTCTAGAGTTAACGAAGGAATCAGAACAGAGGGAGCAACAGACAGTTCCAAGAAATCCTTTGGGGTCAATGATTTAGAAGTTGGCTCCAATGTCCTCTTCTGTTTAAAGCTCGGTACCGAGGGAGGAACTCGGAACCAAGGAAGATTACTTCTTCACCTCTGTGGCTTTAGAGGAGGAGGAAGATGATGTCCTTCCAGATTTATGTTTAGCCTTGTCCTGAGAACCAGATATGGCCTCCCCAAAAGAGGACGGAACGAGACCTTTTAGTATGAGCTAATTCTTTCTGTCTACCCACACTCCGTGACTAAAAGCGTAGCAGATAGAACAGTCCCTCTTGCAAATGAAGAGGACCAAGACAATAGACACAAAGACAATGCTGGTTAGAAAAGGAAATTTTATGACCGCATTTAGAGCATTTTATGAACCCGGTCTGACTTTGCTTTTTATCAGTCATACTTGGGAAACTGCAACATATACACACACACACACTAATAAAGGAAAAACTAAGAAGAGGACAGAAAGATTTTTTTTTTTTTTGAAAAGAAATTACCAATGGTGGTAATGGAAGACTTACCAATAGGTAAGAGGGAAAGGTAAAGGATACCAACAATGGTATTAGAGAGCTACCTCACGGCAGTCAAAGGGGTGGGTATAACAAGTGAAAATTGCCTGCCTAAAAACAACAGCTAGAAGCTTAGAAGATATGATACAACAAAGTAAAAAGTTCAGAAAGTTCTCAAATGATAGGGAAAAATGTAAAGTAAATTTTAAACTTAACTGCTAGGCTCGAGAGTGATATGGAGAAACCACATCTGAAGATGAAAGTGGCAAACGAGTTGTGAAGTAATCTACCACAGCATTACGGCTAACGGATGTGCTCGAGAGGTTTTTTTTTGGAGTCCACAAGCTGTACTAATGGTCGAGCTGGTTCCAAAGGATCGGAACTGAACCCACAGGTGATGACAGGGTGAAGATTGACAATTTCAGATCTACTGTTAAAAAGAAATCATTAGTATGGTGTATAACATACAGCATGATAATTAAGAACCAATCAGTGGAGGATAGAATAGGTTGGAAAAAGAAAGGCAATTTAAAAAAGGAACAATCGGAAGAAACAGGTAAGGCTTCCAAATATGCATCAAAGTACAGAGGTTCAGGATTTCTGCATGGAGGTGTTTGCATAGGGATTTTTATACTTCAAGTAGACTTCAGTGGAGTTCATCTCTGATAGATAGCAAATACTTGAGGTGTGACAGAGGTAAATCGGAAACATGTTTTTTGTGAATGGAATGAGTAGGCAGATTTTATAAATTCCCTACAGAGTACGTCAGAGGAAATTTGGGGGGAGCAAATGGTTAGAGCTAAGGAAATGATTCTTTTGAGCTGGGATACAGGATCTAAACATAGTAAGACTTCATTAAATTCAATGCTATTGGCTGCTGAAAATTAGCAATTACTAGGAAATGGAATTCAAAATCTAAACCAAATATAACTGAAGGATTAAATATTGTAAAAGAAATAAAGGAACTGGAGGCAGGACCTTTAAAAAGGGAAGGGGCAAAGTTCATAAAAATAAGTGAAAGGGGCGAGATGAAGACACGCAGAATAATGTTGAGGAAGAGGAGTGTGGTTTAGCTGAAGGCAGGACTTGAGAAATTTTTGTAATGTTGGAGTGAATGAAAAAACAAAAACATACGTATACTGCATGACAATAACAATGAATACCACTGCAATCATTTCATTTTTATCAGTATATGTATACTATTTAAAAAGTGATGATTTAATTAAGATTTAAAAAAATACCCTGTCTGACACGATGAAGAGACAAATGGGTCTTTATGGCAAAAGGAATGCAAAAACCTAGAGTCAGCAGAAAAATGTCAACATAAGCATGAACAAATCTAAAGACAAAGCCGTCCTAATAAAAAAGGCAAAGATGCTGTAAACCCAAGCATGCTTTTGTATTGACAGGCTTAAAAATTCTAAAAGGTCAGCAAACTCATATTTAAAGAAAAGTTTCAAATTAAAACAAATAATTAGTAAAATAATTAATTAAATTTTAGAGTGTATGGTGTGCGCTTATATTACCCTATCGTACAATTTAAATAGCGAATGCTATTTCATCGTACCTAAAATATCTAAACCACAAAATATCGTGCATACAGAACAGTGAATTTTTTCCCAGGGAAAAAATGTGTTGTTCCGAAACACAAACACACAACACAAGTACACCAAAATAAATAAACCACACACATACACTTAACAAAACCATAATTCTAACCCTACACTACTACCTATCCACTCACTTTAACCCAACCCTAAAGTCCCTAACTACCACACACTCACCTTACCCGCTCCCTAACCCCAGTGTCCCTAACTATCGCACATTCACCTTACCCCGATCCATTCCCACACTTACCTTAACCCGGTCCATAACCTACATTCGCATACTTACCTTACCCCAGTCCTTAACCTTCCCACCACAGTAGAGTAAATAGCGAAGCCATGGAACGGACAACCTAAATCTTACCCTAGGTAAGATTTTGAAGTTCCGTGGCTTTGCTATTTTGAGATTTTGACAAAGGTCAATATTATAGCATTCGAAGTTTAAAAACTTCGATACTATAATAGAGACCCTATGGTATAACTAAAATTCTGCATAATAGCCAAGGTGCAAGTGCAAAATGTTCATCTCTCACTCTGCTGTCTTCCAGTCTGAAGAGAACATGGCCAGGACAGAGAACTGTACTCCTTGTACAACTCCAGTTACTAGTATTTTTTCAAGCGCATCAGAATTTGCCTTACTGCTTATTGACCCATTTACAAATTATAAGCTATTGTTATATCTGATCCATCATTTAAAAGACACAAAATAAAATGTTTGTATTAAGCGGTACAGAATTTTATTATTACTGAAACTGACTTGGAAATTAAAGAACATTTAATACCTAAAATTGAGAACATACCCTACTAGGGCTGAGAGTTGTTGATAGCATTACCATATTCAGCAGCAAGCATTATAAACTGCAAAAAACAAAGATGACACATCAGTGATTTATGACTTTATCAGCAGATTCATAACATTGTGATTTATCTGTTGTCGGTTATGCAACATCATCAAATGGGCATATATCGTACTTTATGTATTTAACCACATGACTTACTTATGTATACAAACTTGAAGGGATAACAACATGGCCTTTAATCAAAATAAATGAAGGATGTAAATAAATGCATGAATAAACTTGTACCGATGCCCATACATGTTAAGCAAGAAAAGGAATTTACTATTTTCTTGTTCCTTATAAAAGCCACATGCTCTAAGTACAAAAGCACATTTAAGCTACTTATTTCAATAAAGACATGTAAATAAAAATTAACTAAAATTATTTCAGTTTTTCTTCTCATCTAACTAAACAAGTGCAAATGCATTTAAATAAGACTTTTCAAGAAGCTACATTTTAATGAAAGGAAGAGATTAGTTTTGAAACCACTAGTTGTGTGGCTTAAGACCAACCAAAAGATATTGTGCTGACAGTGAAAACATCATTTGGAAATACGTAATTTAGAGGCCTAACTTTGATAATCAGAATGTTAAAACTGCGAAAAACAAATCTAACAAGCTGCTATGCAGTCCAAAGATTAAAGCCAGATTCATTAACACCTACACTAAGTGTACACAATCTGTGTCCAAGAACATCCCTAAAAATAAGTTATGTACTTACCATAATGTTCCATCTGTGCTATACATTTTCATTCTTCCTCAACCTGTGGCTTTCGTATCCGACCTCAGATCAGACTCGTATGCTTTCTAAAGCTTAGGCTCCGAAGCTCGAGCTCCTCCCCTGCATATAATGCCTCATTCCCCCAGATTTCCCAAGAATGAATTTGTTGGTAGCATATTTTCAAAGTATTTCAGTATACACAATAATGTGCATAATATCAGAAAGGCACTAAAAGGCATGGAGTAAAGATCAGGAGCTCAATGAGCAACAGAGATTGCTATTAGCATATCTGTCAGGTCCATTCAATAAGACAGACAGGGGGAAGCAGGGTGGAGAGGTTGGGGAAGAAAGAAAATGGACAACACAGACGGAATGTTAAGCACATAACTTCTTTATCTGATGATGTCATTTTCATTCTTCCTCAACCTGTGGGACAGAGTCCACGGCTACAATAACCCAGGGTGCCCTTCATAGAAGGATATATTCCCGAGCACTGCAGAACCGAAGACAGCTCTATTTCTAGACATGATGTCTACTTTACAGTGGGAAATAAAGGTGTGAGAATTTGACCAAAGAGCAGCTGAACAAATATCATCAATCAAATGTTTGTCAAAAATGCTTGAGAAGTTATTATTGACCTAGTAGAGTGAGCTTTGACTTGCTTAAGGAAACACCTTTAGATTCATAAACAAAATGCAGTCTCTTTACCATTTAGCTAAAGTGGTCTTGGCACCTCATTTACCTTTTCTGACCTACAAAAAAAGATATGAAAAGCTGGTCAGATTTTCTGAAAGCTTTAGTTCTTTCTAAATAAAAGCACAGCTGTCTATGAACATCAAACAAATGAACAGTATATTCCCCTTTGTTTTTGGTAAATGGGGAAGAAGACTAGTAAGTTGATGTCTGATTAATGTTGTTCCCTGTAGCAACTTTCAGTAGAAAGGATGAGGTGGTACATAAGGTTATTCTGTCTTTATGAAAAAGTAAATAAGGATATTTGGAGGACAGAGCCTGCAATTCAGACACTCTTTTTGCAGAAGTGATAGCAATTATAAAAAACATCTTCCATGATAGGAATTCCAAATCTTCTTTAGCTGAAGGCTCAAAAAGGGGATGAACTAGTGCCTGTAAAATCATAGTTAGGTCCCAATGAGGTTGTGAAGATATGTGAAGGTTGCCAGCCTAGCAAGACAGAATTTTGTAGCCATAGTGTGGGCAGTGCAGAAACTTTCCTACTTCAACCTGCCTAGCCATACTGTGGGCACTGCAGAAACTTCAGCCTTATCTGTATGGAAGAAAATTCACTGTAGTTGCAGATCACACACCATTCCCTAACATGGTTAAATGGAGCCAGCCAGCAAAATGTCAAGTTGCTAAGATGGAGCCTAGGGCTGCAAGCATATATGTCAGTGCAGCACCGCAATGCCAATGCAGATGGGCTCTCAAGACAGGGAATGGGGTAAGGTATACTCAGATAGACCTAACCCTGTCAAGCAACGTTTCTCAAGGGTCACTTAAAAACTAGCTTGAGTTCTGTGTGTGTGTGTGGGGGGGGGGGCTATGTGAAGGCTGCCAGCCTAGCCAGATAGAATTTTGTATATAATTCTGTCATTTGTAAATATTAACATAAGCCACAGGCTTGTTCTCTTAAATGGATGAAAATGGTGTTAAATGTTAAATGTCAAAAATGTAACAACAGTACACTCTGTTGGAAGAAAGCTGATAGGTCAAGCCTTATTTGATTTCAAACTCTGAGCCATGATGTCTACACCAGCAGATTCTTTCTACTGTTTTGAGATCAGAGTTAATTGCTAGAATTTGCATGTATAATGTCTTTTACTGCTGTAGCTTCCTGACCAGGTGCAAGATCAAAAGGGCTGCTAAACTCTGTGTTTCTGTTAGCCTGGGAATGAGAGAAAAAAATGATGTCATCTGAAATGAGTCAGTAGTACTGAATTATCACTTTAAGGACAGAGACTCAAGGGATTTGGCATTTGTTTTCAGAACTGACAACATCACCAGCACTGCTCTGCTCTATATGTAAGTTTATTTTAGAACTGTGATTGCTCTTAGATATAGCTAGGAAATAGGAAGTCTAGTCTAGCTGTTTTTCTATACTGATATCAGAACTATTCTACTGTATTATTTTAAGCATTTTCCTGTGATCTCTGAACTCTTAACTAGTACTGTGTATTAAGAAGTATTGTCTTGTGTTGTATTATTTATTATTAAATATTTTTAAACTTTTCCTTTCAACAGTGGCTGTTTTATGTAGAGGTAACTTAAGCTCTAGAGTACATTGCATGTATATAGTGATACTGTAAAAAGCCACTCCAACAGTCTTGCTGCTCAGTCACGCTTACCATTTGGATAATAATATTGCACAGTAATAATTGGACATCCTTTAGTAAGGGCCTTTAGAGTAGCTGATAAGTAAGGGTCCTGGTGGCAGCGATTTCTATCTTATAGTCTGGAGAGAAAGGGCACAGCTAGTGAACCTGGGCCAGCCTTCCCCAGGAGTGTGTGTGTGTGTGTGTGTGTGTGTGTGTGTGTGTGTGTGTGTGTGTGTGTGTGTGTGTGTGTGTGTGTGTGTTACTGAGGCAGGGACATGAAGCACTGGTTGGAGAGAGAGAGAGTGCTAAGAGGACTTGGCTTGGGACCCTGGCTAAGGATCCCACTCCATAGCTGTGCTAGTGGGGAGTCTTACTGGGGATCTGGAGAGAAAGGGAGAAACCAGCCACAGACTGACTGTGATGTCTGTGTGCTCTTAAGGGAAATTGTACGTTACTGTGTGTGTATTTCTTATCCTTCCCAATGCGAACGCCCCTCGATGGTGTTAATGGTGAGGACTGAGGCTCCTTGATTACTGGGCCAGCGCACAGGTGTCACAGAGGTACAGGATCTTTAACTGGAGGGTGAAGTAGGAAAGTACCTCTGAGAACGGCCTTACACAATTTAGATGAAGCTAAAGTTTAGGAATTTTCTCCAATATGATCCTTTCAAATGGCTGCTAATTGTACTTTCACAATAGACTGACTTGCCCCATCATGAAAAATATGAGCAAGAAAATATAGAACTGCTGGAATAGGAGAGGTAAAAGGATCTAACTGCTTCCCTTGAGCCCATATAGAGAATCGTTTCCATTTGCTCTTACAGAGTCTCCTAGTAGATATCAGAAGGTTTCGGACAAGGGATGAAAGCCTGGAAAATCTAGCCATCATTATAGTTGGAAAAACCATGTGGTTAGTTTTAGGCCTTGGAGATCTGGGTGAGTTTGCCCTGATGGATGGGACAGCAGACCTGGATGTGGTTCCATATTCCACAGAGGGAAAACTGGATGAGGCCAAAGGAAGGGAACGAGATTTGTCAAGGCCAAAAGGGAGCAATGAGGATCACTTTGCTCTTCAACCTGAATGCTTTCTGAAGAAATTTGGAGATCAAGGGAAGAGGTGGGAAAGCATAAAGTAGACCGGAAGGCCAAGCATGGACTACAGCATCTCTGGGTGATTATCCCTGAGAGGGAATCAAGGCAAAGAACGTGCTGCATTCGCTGTTGTGGGGAGATGCAAAGAGAGTGCAGCAAGGTTGACCCCATCTGTGGAAGATTACGTTCGCCACTGACTGATTCAGAGACCACTTGTGAGGCATCAGTAAGACTCTGCTCAGCCTGTGCACTAGAAAGCTGCGGTCCCCAGGAATGTCCGTTGCAATGAGAAAGCGGTTGGTAGAGATTGCCCACTGCCACACTCTCATTGCTTCTCAACACAGGGGATAGGATCTGGTTCCCATGCTTGCTGATGTACCATACTACTGCCATATTGTCCATTTGTATTGCAATAGTCCCTAGAGGCAGAAGGTTGTGAAGTGCCTGCAATGCCAGAAGGACAATGTGCAGCTAATGACCTTTCACCAGATCTCTTCTTGCATGTAAGATGCAATAACATTTATAAATGGCCCCAGGCTACTATATATTTTTTTAAGAGCAGTGGATGCAGTTCCAGTTTTTCTCATTTAGTTTATACTGATCTCATAAATATGCTCTTCAATCATCACCGGCTACCAAATATGAGTGTTATTTGACTTAAATTTTCCTTCATCGCATTTCCAGTCCTCTCTTGTTCCTCCATCACCTCAGCCATGCGCTCAAAAAATAATAGCGCACAGTTGGAAACTGTCACTCATCTCCACATGCCTTATTCAGCTGTAAGACCACTCTATCCTACTCCATTTCCACATGGCAGGAAACTAAGCAGTTACATCAAACAGTGCTCTCAGCTGATTTACAATGCTACCCATTCAGAGTTCAAGGGACTAGACAATACTCTAGCTGATTAATGACTATGTAAAGGTCACATAAATTGTCCACAAATAAAAGGCAGATGATACCACTCATACACCAAAACCCCCACCTGACGCCCACCCTAGTAAGTCAAATGAATTAATGCTTAACAGTGATCAAATGACAGCAGGGATCAGCCACTTTCATCAGGTCATTTCCATACTCTTTAAATATATTCATTTGTTGACTCGATACACTTAGGATGTTTGATTCAAGCAAAACGAATAATAGGCACACTAACACATTTTATCTGGTCAGTCTCTCGCTCTCTCTTGCATACACATAAGCATGTATGGTCTTGCTTTTAACAAATGAGTTCAATGATCAGTTGCTTTCACAAGCTCCCCCCACCTTTTAAAGGCAACCCACTTTTTGAATGTACTTCTTTGACATCTGACTGTGATCAAGTATATTAATGTTGCCATTATTTCTTTCTTTTTTTTTTTTTTTTTATTTTATGCTGTTTCACAGAAAAAATACTGTCCCTGACAATTCAGATGGATGACTGCCTGCTTTCAGACACAAGCTGTCCTTGCTCTCATAAATTCCCATCTTTTTATTTGAACCTCTGATATTTTAGATTTGATGAAATGTGATAAAATACATTATTATGACCTTAATTTCAGTCTTGTAACCCTCCCAAAGTTCTCCCCCAAATACAGCCTCTTTCTAGGTACACTTTTTATGTCTGATTGTGAAAATTGTAAAAGTAATTATGACAATACTACTCTATGCTGTTTTATCGCTCTCAGATACAGTCACACCTCCCATATACATCATCTTTCTATATACACCTCTTATCTTTGACTAAGAACAAACACAAAAGAAATTATAGCCAGTGTGGAGGTATAGAGATATAAAGCCCTGGCTACTGACCCGGGTAACTAATGGCACTGGTAAGAAGGATGGGTGGTGCCTATCTTTAGGGGAGGTGGCTCCCAAACTGCTATGCCTGCCACTCCAGTACTGAAGGATGGAAATGTCAAAGGACAGAAGGCTACCCAAGCTTTTGATGGTAACTTAGGTTCATAGGTTGGTACTGGGCTATCTATCCAAAGGCATATATTAGCCCAGCCACATTGTGCGGTATTCACCACCCCTTTAGTAGTTCCCTAGACCCTTGTACTAGAAGCTAGTACCCTTGGCCCCTATCTAGTAGTGCTGTTGGTGTGATCCCCGGTGTGAACTTTCTGTTACCCATCAACTCATCAAGGTTCCTCTTGAAGAGTGATAGTGAAGGGCTCTGTCTTATGTAGATCGGGACCCTGTTCCATAGTAAGGGAAGTCTCTGCGAGGGGAATCTATCCCTCCAGCATGTTCTATTCATTGTTGTGTTGAGGTTTATATCCCTAGAGCGAGTAGCTCGAGTAGATTTGGTTTTGCTAAGATGGAGCATGTTCAACAATTCTGGGTTGGACATGGCTCTGTACGTTAGACAGAGATCACCTCTGAGAAAGCGGTATGCAACAGAGAACAGTCTTAGCCTTTTCAATCGTGCTGCACAGGGAAACTGTTTGAAGCCAGTAATCCTCTTGGTTAGGTACCTCTGTGGTCTCTACAGCTGCTGGAGATGTCTAGCCAGGTACATTCCAATTGGTGCATTGTACTCAATAATGGGTCTGATGAGGGAAGTGTAGAGGGGCACCATTACATCCTTAGATCTTGATGCAAACCCTTTCATGGTCAGATGGGTCACACAGAAGGATTTTCTAACCACTTTGGCAACATGGTTATCAAAGGAAAGCTGACTATCTACTTGGGCCCTATATCCCTTATTTCTTCTTCAGATTTCAGGGGATTACCTCCTATGTTGTAGTTTGCGGGTACTCTGTTTTTTCCAAAGGGGATTACTACACATTTATTTACATTTAGCTTGAGACCATGGCTTTGACACCATGCATCAGTCTCATTTAGGCCCTTCTGGAGGATCTCCATGTTGGCCGGAGATTCTATTATAGCACCCAGTTTGCAGTCGTCCGCAAACTTAGTTAGCCACAGCCCTTCTATGCTTGCCTGTACTTCTGAGAAGTATATGCCAAACAGGAGGGGCCCCAGGACAGAGCCCTGAGGTGCACCATACATTACTGGTCTGGATTCGGACTTAGATCCCGCTACTCTTACTTTATGGGATCTGTCTGAGAGCCAGTTTGCGATTCATCTTGTGACGTAAGGGTTTATGCCCAGGCTGGTGAGCTTATCAGTAATACCTGAATGGGGAATGGTGTCAAATGCTTTAGCAAGGTCAAGGTAAGCCATGTGTACCTCCTTTCCCTTATCTATAGCCTGAGTAACTGTCTCAAAGAAATCCACCAAGTTCAGGAGGCATGATCTGCCCTTGACGAAGCCGAACTGTGTGGGGTTCAGTGACTGGAGGTTCCCAATCTCTCCATTTATGAGTTCCATAATGATTCGCTCCATAGCCTTACAGATCAGACTGGTCGGGCTTATTGGTCGGTAGTTCCCAGGGTCAGTTGTGGCCCCACCCTTGTGTAGCAGGACCACCGTTGCCATGTGCCATTTTATGGGCACATATCCTTTGGAGAGGCTGAGACTGAACAGGGTATTAAGATGCGGGATTAATTCCTTTTGGAGCTCGCGTATGACACAGCTTGGGACACCATCTGGTCCCATGGAGGCAGTGTTTTTAGCTTTAGATAGAGCCTTGTTAAACAATGTATCAGTAATAATTGGACTTACACAATCCCCTGGAATGGTAATAGGCCCTGTAGGTGGTGGTGGTGGTGGGGGGGGATTTGCACTGAACCGGTCAGCCAAGATGTTGGCAATGTCAGAAGGGTCAGTGTATTTTGTTCCATTATGTACTAGCTCAGAACAGACCTTAGCGTTGCCATTTAGGTTTTTGACGTAGCCATAGAAGGCCTTATGGTCATCCTTGGCAACTTTCTTTTCAAAATTAGCTTTAGTTGACTTGATGAGGGCCCTCAATTTCTTACTAATGCTGATCACGGATGATTTTTCTACTTGAGATTTGGCCTTTTTTTTTTGTATAAGTCTCCTCCCTTTATTGTAAAGTTTGCTTATGGCCGGGGTCCACCAGACTGGTTTCTTCTTGTTTGAGGAAGGAGTCTTGGTTTTATTTGGGATAGCACGGTCCAATGAATCCTGAAGATGCATATAGGAGTGCCTTGGTGTAGGATTCGGCATCCTGGATATCATTATCCTTCTGCAAGGGAATAGTGAAGCTTTCCACTTCGGATGCAAGTAGTTTGAAGTTTGCTTTGGACAGGTTTTTGACTATAGTTTCTTTGACTGGGGGAGGTGGAGGGGTGAAGATGTCCAGGGTTATCAGTTTGTGGTCGGATCTGACCAAGGAGGGAGTGATAACGGGTGTGGTACAATGGGCGCCCATATTTGTGATGCTTAAATCCAATATGTTGTCCCCTCTAGTGGGGGAACATACTAGTTGTTCAAGGGCATTTGAATTTATAAATTCTATGAATCGCTGAGCAGAGCATAGGAGTTGGAACATTGGTAGTTCACCCAGTCTATACCAGGGTAGTTGAAATCACCCAAGATTATGGTGTTGGGTAGGACCTTTATATTTTCTAATGTCTCAAGGAATGCAGAGTGAGCATCTTGGGACATGGTGGGCGATCTATAACCGGCTACGACTTGAAATGTGGTTTTGCCTGCTGATAGTTGCGCATGGATGATCTCTCCCCATCACATGTGAAGTAGCATGCATGCACGAATGTGGAGGAACACTAGCAGTGTCTGCAGTCACACAGGTGTGTACACAAACCACCAGGGGAATGGTTAGGGATTTACTACAAAATACTCTCATTGTTGGGATTCTGGCAAAAGCATAAATGTCCCCAGTGCCTGCCCAGATAACACCCTCCATGCAAGCTCCCATCCTAGCAGATGATGATCCTTACAGCCAGGATATGAATGGACCCATAAACAATAGCTGGAGGAAGACGGGAGGGGAAAAAAGCTAACAAAATATGGCCAGAGTTAAATATTTCAATTTGTTGCTCTCAGACAAATACAGTCCCAGCACAAGCCATATCGATTGTTTTGCAGTATGTAGCTATCAGCCCTCTCCTTTCCAACCCTTTACTTGATAGAGCCTCCATTCTTTATACACCTCATTTTTGACTGAGGAGAAATGCAGAGCAAATTATGTCCACAATAATGTAGTTCAATTTGCTGCCCTTATGGGCATGTGAAAACACTAGGGATGCAATTTCTGAAATTGCAACAAACTGGAAAGCAGAAAAGAGCAATTTAGCATTAATTAACAATGCTATTTCACACTTTAATAAATAGCATGATTCTTAACATGTAAAGCAGCTCATTTTGCTATGAGAAGCAGCATAATGAATACTAGAGTGCTAAGCAATAGCCAGTCTGAAAATGCTTACTAATATATTATACATATACACATTATACATATATATATATATATATATATATATATATATATATATATATGTGTGTGTGTATATATATATATATATATATATATATATATATATATATATATATAGAGAGAGAGAGAGAGAGATTTCATATATATATATATACATATATATATATATATATATATATATATATATATATATATATATATATATATATATACACATATATATATACACACACATCGGCACCCTCTGCAAGTGTAGCACCCTAGGTAGTTGCCCAGTCAGTCTGCCTTTCCTTAAGGCCACCCATGATTTGTCGTGGCAACCTTCTATTCATCTTTTCTTGTGTTTTTATGTCCTTTTCACTTCCTCTCATTCATCCTAGTCTCCCTTCTTTACTTTCTGAGTTCACTAAAACAGTTCCTGGGTTTCCAAGACAATAATGCTCATGTCTCAAATGTAAGACACTAACAGCTCAGGTATAAATATTTGTATTAAAGATGCTAGAAACCATCAACATAATTTACATATACATTTCAAAAAAGACCATTTTAGAAGAAAGTCTCAACTCCCCATAAACCTATATATATATATATATATATATATATATATATATATATATATATTTGTGTGTGTGTGTGTGTATATAAATGCAGTGGTGGTGCTGCGGTAGCATTGTTGCCTCACAGTAAGACGTTGTCCTGTTCAATTCTCAGCTAGAGCGTCTTCTGTGTGGAGACATGCATGAATGGGCGTACCTTTGTTGAAGGTTGTGTGTCAGGGCCAGCAATTCGGCATGTAAAAATCGACTGCCAATCATTAGCGGACCGGAGTTCCGCTGTGGCGACCCCTAACCGTTAAAAAGCCGAAAGACACAACAACATATATATATATATATATATATATATATATATATATATATATATATATACACGTACACATATATATGAACATCAAAATCATATTGACTTGGAGAACAATGTAAGTGCAGTTTAAAGTGCACTTTTTAGCTCATCTCTTCCTTTTCGTCAGCGAGATCCCATCCATATACTTGTAGTACAGGCAAGGAAATAGATACACAAGTGCAAGATGCTGCAGCAAGCAAAAATGAGCAAAATATAAATAGAACAAAGCATTCAAGCTCCTGCCTTAGGGAGCATATCTGGAAAATGGATCTGGATATTTAAGTGCTCTCTCTGAATAACAGCCTCTGGCACTCTCCATTCTTTCTGTATCATAGGTTCATACTAGGCTATCTGCCCAAGGGCATTTATAAGCCTAGCCCTTGCTGTGCCTCTGTCAAGCAGTGACACTTATATCTGCGATCCCCATCCATTTGTCAAGATTCCTCTTGAACAACCACAGCATTGATGAATCTGTCCCTCCAGCATGTTCTCATATTCATCAATTTGGATTGGCCTTTCTCGAATATTTCTGCTCTTTACCAATCTCTTGATTTACTTCCTAGCCTATATAGTGTTCACTCTTTGGAAGAAGCACCCTGATTCGGGAATGCTACTGGATATCCACTCACTTCCTATGTTCATGTTGGTTTCCCTCTGGTCTTCAGTCAGCCTCAGTCCCCTGACATCTCTAGAACTTCTGCTCAGAGAGTTCTTTCAGAATATGCGTTTCTCCCATCACCTTGTGAGATTAAGATTCTCCCATGTCACATCCAACACAAGCTCAGTTGTTCTGAAAAGTTAAGGCTGGATATTAGCCTGGTGACTTTGAGTCTTACGCACTCTCCACTGCAGGCTCAGCTTCGTTCAAAGAAATCTGGTTAGAAGTCAAGTATGATTTTTAGCATTGTATTACCTGGAAGGACTACAGTTTCCTTCCAAGTTCATTTAGAAAACATTTTCTTTCACTGCTATAGCATGCGCAAAATTATGTTGTAGTTTGCCTGTTTTGGGCAGCCACTTGCCCATCACTATGGATCCTACCCACTGTCGAGCACTGACTATTTTGAGATATGGCATCATGAGCAGATAATTCTATTAAAATAATCTCTCAATTTTGGGTTTGTAATCTCGGTATTCTGGCTATCCCGAGGGCCCGTGTTCTTATAGTTGTTTCCTTATCAGTCACTTGCATCAGGCTCTTTACTTCTCTTTCCAAGATAGATAGTGCATTATGTTCCATCTGACTAACCTTAGCCACCCCAGTTAAATAGGCTTTTCCCCATTTTTCTTTCCAGGTTTGTATTTCCTGATTCTTTCATACTGTTTTACATTTGGTGGTATTTTCTGCCATTGTGATTCTTCTTCTTCATGGACATTTACCACTGTCCTCCTATTTTTTGGTAGATCTGGACTAAAACTCCTAGATTAAGCAGTCCATTTTGTGCAAGCCTGGCTACTCATTCTAAATGCAGACATTTTTACCAGTGACAACAGTGATCAAAATATGATCTATGCAAGTAGCAAAAAAGAAAGTAGACAATGAGCATGAACGCTATAATTATCTGATGTCTTACACTGTGGAATGTACTGTTTCAGGCCCATAACTATCCCCTGAGGGGGGGACAGAGTCTGAATTCTGATTAGGGGAAAGGATAACCTCGGGGCACAAGTCGTCCTTAAAGCTGGCGCTTGGTACTCCTCAAAGTCACAGCAGTGAACATGATGCAAATTAGCCCTCTTACAATGGCAACTATAAATTCCACTCAGCAACTATACAAATTAAGCAAAATTATGAAATCTGGAAATTTATGGGGGGAAAAAAGATGCATGCAGTCAGAGAAGATTTATCCCAGAAAATTTAGGTGCATCCAGAAATCATTTGCTTTGTAGCTCACAACCAAAGTACAGTTTTGAATTTAACAGTCGTGCAGATTTTAAAGCCTCATGTGACTAAAGAAAAAACGGTGGAAAAAAACACAGCACAGAGCAAACAAAGAGATTTAAAGAGCAGCTGAGTAAATCTGATAAAAAACTAAGACAAGACAGACTTTCAGCTGCATTAACAGGATTAATTAACAGTCATACAGCCTAAACATTCTTTAAAAGCCAAGAAGGCTTGAGTACAACCTAGCAGGAATGCTATCTGTTTGGATAAATTCTTTGGGGAAAGTGCAAAAGAATCTCTTACAAATCTACTTGCTAATGTGCTTGGTTCCAACTTTCAAAATGGAATAGGACAGAAGGCAGAAAAAAGATATTCTAATACCTTAAGGTGCATAATGGTAAAATGCCAGCAAGAATTAAAAGCCTGGATTTGCATGCCTCAGAGATTCCAGAGAATAAAAGTTAACTGGAAAGAAGTCACTTTTTCCATGAACCCAAGACTTGTTCTAAATGTTCAGCACCCATGCACTGTTTTAACAATAATTTTATTAAAATTAACTTTAAATATTTTTTCTAGGTCGTTCCTGTGTTTTGCAAACTTTGCAGAAATGTTAATCATAGGCAGCATATTCAGAGTGCCAGTACACTGCAATACTGGTTCAAACTTGAATTCATAAAGTTTGCTTTGCGGCATAGAGGGATGGAACCCTGTGACCCAGGTGACTCAGCTTTGATTAGTGAACCCAACACCCCAAGTCATCAGACAGGGATGCAGGAATAGTCAGGACTGAAATTTTTGTCAGATTATACAAAAAGGGTGAGGTAGGTTTGCAGCACTAGCATTAACCGAGTTAGTCCAATGGCAACTCTAGAAGTGAGTGAATGTGTAATTCAACACATCGAGAACTGGCATGGGCAACTGGTGAAACATTCAAAAATAAAAGCCCTTTGCAGTTGTCAGGATTGCACAGTACCAGGACACTGATCTATCCAGACACTTATATTAGGCATTTTTGGGAGGCCCCATTCTAAATGGGGAAAGTCAAACAGATGTCAAGGACAGTAAAGAGAATGACTGCATTGCTGAGGAGCTCTGGGACATGGCTGATGGCAGACTGCTGCAGTGGAAACAAAAAAATCTTAATAAAAAGAAACAAAAAAGCTCCACTGACTGAAAGTACAAACCACTATGTGAAAAAATATGTTAATTTTACATGGCATATACAGAAAATCTTCAGTGTTTGTTATACAGTCAGTATTCGCTTCTACAACAGATGTATAACAGTAAATAAAACTAGGCATTACCTATTTTGTCCTAGTGTAGTGCTGAACTGTATTATGTCTTTGCTCACTATATACCTCTAAACTGTGAAGATTTTCACTTCATACTTTAGGTCCGCTTCTCATAAAATCATGGTTTTCAGGCAAATTAGCGAGGACTGAATTCACTAAAAATGACAGACATTTCAGTTTCAGACTTCATATCCCTCAGAAAATGATGGTAACAAAAAAACTTTTATTTTAACCACTTAACGTTTAATATTTCTACCTATTTTGGGTCTTTGTCCCCCCATTATTTTTGTCTTTGTTCACATTTCTTGTGCTATAAAGCTGAGAGTATGCTACAGAGAGTATTTGCTGAAACCTGAACACTGATTTTTTTTTTACTTACATGTAGAGAAGTGCACTTTGGTAAGGAAGACTGTGGCCTGAAGACTAAAAGACTATACCAATGATTTTGTGATTAAAAACACTGTTAATGACAGTGATAAGCAGATCTGACGACTCAGAAAAAAACAACAGTGATATTACAGAATCATTAAAATTTTTTTTTTTAATTTCACTACAGAAATATAAAAGAAATATCTCTGGAATGGTAAACACAATTTACTGTTATTAATTAGTACATTTCAGAGGCAAAGATATAAAGGGTACAAATCTAATTAACTACTGTTTATTAGAAATCATACACAACCACTGACTTGGCAAACTCATACTGGTTTCTTGTTTGGCCAAAGAAAAGAAATGCTGGCAGCATTAATAATGCCTGACATCACAGTGCTGTTATGGGGCATTTGGGTACTCCAGCAACAGGTCACAGACTCTCATTCATTGAATGGCGTACAGCAGTGAGCAGGGGAGCATGGCATAGCACACAAAGAAAACATGAGAATTCAGTCCGTTACCTAGGGGATGATGTAGCATCCTCTAGAAACAGTCATGGTAGCTAGGCAGCAAGCAAGAAAAGGCAATAGGATCTTGTCAAAGCTAGCTAGATGGGAAACAGAATGCAGACAAGCATTCCCATAGTACACTCTAGTGGCAATTGGCTATAACTACTGCTGAACATCTCTAAGCAAGCTAAAATGTTGAAGGTAATTTTATTAGTCAGTCACAATGCATTTAACTTCTTCATCTTTTAAGTGTGGTTTACATGCAAGAGGACTTTCACAAGTTATCTGTCTTATACACAGACATTTCTAGAGCACCACTGCTGCCATTTGAGTAAATATAAGCAATAAGCTGAGCATGCATGCAGTAATAAAATAATTTTAACTTTTTAGTTTAGCAGGAAAAGAGAAAAAAAAACTAGCCACGTGAATCCAACTATTTTACTAAGTACATTAGGCAGCAAGTCGTACACTGGCATAAGTAATAAAAGTCAGAGACCATGGACAACAGAAACCTTAAAACAACCTTTGTTCCACATATCAATAAATGAATATGTTTTTTTTATGATTTAAGTGAAAGCATTAAATATAGTCTCAGTAAGAAAAGTTAATATTTTCTTTTTTTGTCTATAACAGGCAGAAACATAACTTTTAACAAAATCTGGAAAGTATGCACAGTTATTAAAGAAATAACAGGAAGCAAACCAACATGTCCTTCTACTAACTGCGAAGCACTACCTGTAAATGCCATCATCATGAAGCCTAATTAGGGTTGCCACCCGTCCCACTTTGCGAGGGACAGCCCCCTCTTTGGGCAGTTGTGTCCTGCAAAAAAATTGTAAAAATGGCAAATGTCCTGAGATTTTAGGACAAAATTATTTCCTCCTAATATTATGTAATAGTTGCATAAAATAGTTATTCAGTATCTGAAACACCTAAATGTTATAAGAAACAGAATACGCAACTAAAATGCTACAAGTATAAACTTTTATTTAGGCAACAAAATGAAGTTCTGTCCTTTTGTACTGGCCGTGGGTATGTTTCGCCCTGTAAAATTTGACATTTGTACCAAAAATGTCCCACTGTGGGCATTTGAAAAGGTGGCAACCCTAAGCCTAATACACACCTGACATGAAAGCAGATACTGATATTGTATACATCTAGATTTCTATTAAGCACTTTAGGTACAAATACTCTTAACCTCTGAAAGATAAATATGCCAAATGACTTTTATATGTCCTGTATGCTTACATGAGAAATATATTTATTTCCATTATGGAATTAAGCTGATCAGTTTTTACAGTTCACTGACAGAACTGCTTGCAAATTCTACACAGCCCTTGGACCTATGGATTTTGAGAGAATATTGGATCATGTCAAAAATAAAGCTTGCATATTAAAAATATATTATACAAAAATGAACAGAAAAAATAATAAATTATACAAAAACCAAGAACATATAAGTATGTGACTGAGATTATAGGGTAGGAAACATTCACTCACCATTAAACAAGACAGGATCCAACATGAAATGCAAAGAAAAAACTGCACCTGATCTGAAGTGATTTGTGTGTAAAATGATGTAATAGCTGTTTTTATTTTATTTGAATTTTTTCTTAAAATAAATGCATGGTTTACACAAGAATATCACTTTCCCATAAACTACTGATATCAGGAAAATGGTGGTATGACCTGCAAAGAAACTGCAATCCAAATAGGACTTCAGGACTTCAGAAATTCAATTTCCCATTAAAGACTGGGTGTTTTCCCTTTTGAAATGGATTTTTTTTACAAGTTCAACAGAGATCTAGCTTTACAATTTCTAATCTCCCTTCATCTTAAAATTTAGCATCCTACAATAAAGCTCTTAAACCCTTCAAATCTCTTAGGAGAAAATCCTTTTCTTGTAGCTGGCATTTTGACCCTGAATGCTCACCAGCTAAGCCATGTTCGAGTAGTATACAATATGAACAGACAGATGAAGAGGGCCAGAAGTGGGCTTCTGATATCAGCTTACCCATTCCAGAAAGGCAACTAGTTAAATCCTGCCAGAAATACCCCCCTTAACAAGACACAGTAGTACATGTCTATACAAAAAGACTTAGGAGTGTCAGATTGCAGAGTGCCCCCCCAGCTTACTGGCCAATGGAGGGTGGTGTAGGAACAAAAAAAATATCCTTTTTTACACCAGCTGATTGCCACATTTGTCAGGTACAGCATCACCCCTGGCTGCTTCAGGTGCTAGGGGACTGGTTAGGATGAATAGATGCACTTTGCCCCCCCCCCCCCCCAATCCCTTTTTTACATATCAAGTTCTCTGTTGCTGCATCCCTCAAGGTTACTGTAGGAGTAAGTGCAATGGCACTTGCACAATAGTATAATGTCAGAACAGCAGCAAGCAATAATAGCTGACCAAAACTCAAGGAAGGGCACCACATTTTTAAGTCATAGGATCTGCACCTGACTTGAACCACACACATAGGTTCGCTCATCCACCTTTGAATAAAGATCTGCTTAAACCCTTAACTGGACTGATTTTTCCTCTGGAAACAGGACATTTTTTTTGCTAAGTAAACTGCAGCCAGGATCAGACATTCTAATCTTTTATGGTTACCAAAATTCATACACTGTTCTGACCCACTCGAATCCAAAAGCTAAGCTGGAAAAAGAAGGAATTACCGCAAATGAAACACCATGTTCCAGTCTTGGTGCACCTTGTTCCAATCTTATCAAATAAGCCATACATTTACAATGCTAAACAATTTTTGCTGCAGCATTTAAAAAAGTGCAAGCAAAAGGTGCCATCCAATAAGTAGTGTCAGGCAAAGCTTTTCCTAGATGGAAGGTGAGATTTTTGCCTTCAGCAATCTTATCCACAAATTCCTACTCTACTAAAGTCTGTGTTTGAAATAAGCATGGAGAACTTCTAAAATATGATGAACTGTTAATTTAATTAGAAATCATTCTCAGATCTCACAATTAGAGAGAAGACTTTCTCACCTGAAGCTCCAATACAATGCATCATCACTGAAACTGTGACAGTCAAAAACAATGTTTAATTAAAGAAATGCTACACTAATCTCTCAAGAGGTAAGTAGACATGAAAATGTCATCCTGAATCCACCCCTCCCTCTTTCCTTGCCTTGTGTAGACTACCAGGTCTGTCAACTTATTCCACTAACTGAATGGCTTGCCTGATTTTTTTTGTTTTGTATTCTTGTACACTATGTTGAAACATGAATCACAGTATTAGACTAATGAGCAAAGCACACTGAAAATACCACATACTCTTTACCAAAATAAAGCACTGCTAAGGAAAAGAATATTGGCAACATTTTTCTGCTGGAGTAAATGCTTCTTTTGAACTTCATACCTGTCAGATTTGAAAAAAAAAAAATTGGCTCCATGATCAATGTATTTCAGAAAAATAACATTTAACAGAAAACTTGCAATGGTTAATCTACAAGGGCACCTTCTGCAATGGATAATTAATTTGACCCCTCCCCTTTTTTATCCTCAACTTAGCCAAATATTTATTTGCTACTATGGTCAGTGGTATTACCACCTCCTGCTGTTGAACACTCAGTCATTTGCCACTAGCAAGATAGGACATGACAATTCAACATACAAAAATGTAATAAACTACATACTCATCCAACTTACAGGAAAATTCATCAATAGTCACAGAATGTAGTGGCTGTTCAAGCCAATACAGGATGGCAAAAGAGAAACACCCACTGCAAAACAATTTCCTCATAAATCAATTGCCATACTGAGTACTTGTGTTATTTCTGACTTTAGAAGACTTCTGTAGTGTGCAACTGTTCGAAAAATTCCCAAACTGTAATAATGTAAATCTCCAAGGAGACTATATCTGGAAGAAAGCTTGAAAGCCAGGGTTCAGACGGCAAATTTATTTATTTTATTTATTATTTATTTATTCTGAAATACCAGCATGTTAGAGAAAGCAGAACTCCAAGAATCTTGGTAAAAGCATGTGAACCGATGAAACAGTAGAAACTACTTAAATATCTGTTTTGTGGAGAGGTATACAACAAGCAATCACAGATGTAGTAATAGTAGCTTCTGAAGGCAACATTTTAAGTGTCTGTGCAAAACACAGTACATGTAAGAAAAACATTTGAAAAGGTATTTGATTAGCCAGTGCAAGCCCATTTCTCTCTGGAGCTGTTTTGTCGTCCTGTACCCATCATGCATCCTCTATTCAAAGAAACTGAGCTGATAGACTATGGTCACTGTGTCAGGGTTAAAACTGAGATATAAAAAGATTCAGCAAATACAAGCAAACCGGGATATAAATAGACTTTTTAAAGACAATTCTGGGATGATATATGTGTCTTGGTCCTATGGAACACCCATTCCTTGTGAAAGAGTAGCTAGGGCTCTCTACAGAAAAGAGTCTATGACTTCAAAAGCCTATCAGTGGAGGTGACATCTCTGAAGACGAATTTCAGAGCTTATGAACCAACAGTTTCAAATGGAGGATGAACAAATCTAAATCAAGCATATAAACAAAGCTAGATTCAGTAGGCCTGGATCTAGTCTATGCTAGAGGTTAAATCCCAAATAAGGATAAAGGATCTTAAGTACTACTCGAAGATGCAGAAGTCCTTAAGGAATGCTCAACCACCAAGTCCTAGAACACAGTTCTGTCCATTATATAGTTGTGGTATGCCATCAATACATATCTTGACAATGGAATAACAAATTTATATCAAAAAGTGACTGAGGTAAATCAGAACTACCTGCAAAATGACCACATTAAGTGGCAAACTGGAGAACTTTGTAGACTTGGCAGAATTCATCAAGAATTAAAGTCTTCCTAACAACCTCATTCACCTAGTGTCTGGCCAGAAAGTTTAATGGCAGTAAGATCCATAGAAGCAGGCAGATCCTGAGATGGAGCTGGATATTTTCTCAAACAAAGGGGACTTCATTGGCTTGTAGTAATAAAGTTTTCTGCACTGCCAGGCACCTCAGAACCTGAAACTACACCCACCTTTTGACTAGGGGCAAATTAAAGTTATGTACTTACCATAACACAGGATCCATGTTGTCTTCCTCCATCTGTTAGTTGTGTCAGATCTGACCAGATCCAAAGCTGGCAACTTTCAGACTCTTGGATCAAAGATTCAGGCTCTTCCTTTTTACCCATAATTCCTATCTGCCCCCTCAATTCATCAGATTGAGTTTGCTACCTTTACGCATATAAAAAGACAGGACTTAAAATGAGAAAGGTACAGTTACAGACAGGAAGTAAGACAAAGCTCAGGATAGGTCCAGCAAGGACAGAGGGAACGCTGAGGCACACAGGATGACAAGATGGATTTAGTGTTACGCTAAGTATACAACTTTCATATCAGGAGTCTTTCATCTGCGTCAGCTGTTGGGGCCCAGCTATTAAAAACACCAGGAGGTCTCATTGGAGGATATTATGGAGAATGGTGGAGCCAAATGAGACCTAGGACCTAGACTTCAAGTTCAGCAGATAGTGGGAAATAAACATATGCAAAGTGGAACAAGTAGCCATAAAACAGATATCATTAGGCACTGTGGGAAAAGAAGGCTGTGGAAGTTGCAACAGTTCTAGCAGCATGAACTTGAGGTTTGCGAAGTAAAGGCAAACCTTTACCTTTGTAAACAGAGGAAATACAATCAGACAGCCACCAGGACAGTATGACTATGAAAACACTATCTCCCAATTTAGCTTTAGAAAAAGTTGGATGGATTTCCTGAAATTCTTAGTATGGTGAAAATAAAATCATAATTGGTGGGGAACATCCAGCAAATGTACAGTATTACTCTCCTATGGTGGAGAAATTAGAAAAGACTAGCAAGTTAATGGCTTGATTCAGGACAGAGTCTGAAGCCACTCTGGGAAAAAAATAGGGTTGGTTTGGAGAGAGATCCTCTCTTTGTGGAACACCAAATACTGAGGCTTACACGATAGGGCCTGAAATTCCAAAATCCCTCTTGCTAAAGACACCAGAAAAAGCACTTTCCAGGAAAGAAATTTTAGCTCCACTCTAGTTGCAGGTTCAAACAAGGGCTTAGGTTAGGGCTTGAAACAGAACAGTAATATTACAAGCTCGAACATTGTCTTTCAAGGGAGGCTGTAGGAGAAAGGTACCCCATAAGAAGCCTTAGAAAACTTAAATGAAGCAACATGAGTGTGATTCTCTCCCACATGAAAGCTGAAAAGCACTGCCAGCTGTACCCTGGAATAGATGGCTCCTGCTTAAAACATACTCGCCAAAAATCCAAATACATGGTAATTTAACTGAAAAAGGTTCAAGGCCTTTGAAGGACACCCAAATGGAAAATCTCTTCCACTTGTTTCTATATACTTTTCTAGTAGCAGGTTTCTGATATGATAAAATATGGAGCACAGAGGAGCCAATTTATGGCCATCACTGGAAGTGGGGAAACCAAGCAATTAACTTCAGGGCTTTGATGTCTGGGTGAGGCTTGCTGGATGGGTGAAATCCAGAAGAGATTTCAGTATCCAGGAAGGGGGCACCAAGTGAGACCACAAAAAGGGTTGCCATATCTGTTAAGGCCTAAAAGGAGCAATGAAAATCGCCTTCACCTTACACCTGATCATTTTTTCAAGAAACTTGGTTACAAGAGGAATGGGTGGATAAGTGTACAGGAGACCCAGGGGCCACAGCATCCCTTGGTGATTCTTTCTCCTGGGAAATCAGTGTAAAGTAGTTACTACCTTTAGTGTTGCATGAGGTAGCAAATAGATCACCGCAAGGCTGGCCCCAGTGGCTGTAGATATTGACAGTCAGCAACTGACTGACAGACCACTCATGAGGTAAAAGGACCTACTCAACCTGTCCACTAATGCACTGGATTTCCCCATGATATGCAGTGCAGCCAGAAAGCGCTGGAAGACATTGCCCACTTCCAAACCCTCATGACTTCTTGACGCAAAGGATACAAGCAGGTTCCACATTGTTTGTTGATTTAACAGTCACTTCCATATTGTCTGTCTGAACCACAATCACACCCTGAGGAGGGAGTCCTGGAAGGTCTACAAAACTAGGATGACTACCCCCATCTCCAGAAAGTTGATGTGAAGACTGGCCTCTGAGGACATCCACATCACATATCATGGACTGTCTTCCCTTCTAAATTGCCCCCCACCCCATAGGAGAAACTTATGTGGTAACTGTGGCTACTGGAGATGGGAGAATCAATGAATGACCTACACAGACTGGAGGAGAGTCCAACCATTACTTAACATGCTACCTGCAGATCTTTGTGAAACTGACTGGAAAAAGGTTTTGTGCAGCACAGACCACAACACTGCAGAAGCCCACTGTAATACCCTCATGTAAAATCTGATAAGTGGCACGAGAGTTATAGGAGCCCAAAAGACAAAGAATGGATCTAGACAGAGGTTTTGGTCAAAACAAAATACTGAAGTTTGTTGGCACACAGTCAGTCATGATTCTGGATTCCAGGAATCTGGCTATTCGTAAGGTGGTATCCATCTGAACAGGAGTTGATTTGGACTTTTCTAAGTTGACTGTGATCTCTACTTGAAAGCATAACTGCAGCAAAAAGTACCTGGTTTGAATTAGTATATTCCTCAAGTAAGCAGCTATCAGACATTTGTCGAAGTATGAGAATACTCTGAACACTGGCAGTCTCAGATGTGCTGCAGGCACTACCATACATTTGGTGAATACCCAGGGTTCTGTCATGAGACCAAAGGACAGTACCCTGAACTGAAAATGACTGGCTCCTACCTGAAAGCACAGGAACCTCCAGGACTGCCTGGCTATCTTTATCTGATAGCAGGCATCCTGCAGGGCCACTGAGCACATCAAATCGTCCTTCCTCATAGGAGAATATATGGACTGAACCATGATGATACGGAATTTCATCTGCATAACAAAATGGTTTAGAAGGTTGAGGTCCAAAAGTGGGCTTGCGTTCCCCATTATTCCTCATAACCAAAAAGAGCATCAAGTAGATTCTCGATCCTTGCTGATCTGGTGGCAGCAGTTTTAATATTTCTTGAGCTGCTGTCTTTCCATGTGGGAGGTGAATTTTGGGAAGTGGTTTGTTTTCATTTATGCAAATGTATGATTGCCTATGTAGTACGTGATGGCTAATAAAGACGTTTCTTGTTTTAAAAAAATGCAGGAATTGAATAATTTACATAATATTGCTTAGGTTATACGATATATAGCAATACATGTGAAGTACAATAGGTTCATAGGTAGGTACTAGGCTATTGGCCCTAGGGCCTATATAAGCCTAGCCAAAAAATGTACCCTGGCTTTCGCCACCCAAGAAAATTATTTTCCTGTGCCCCTGTCGAGCAGAGCCACAGAAGTGATCCCTGGGGTGAATTTCCCATTTCCCATCCAATCATCAAGATTTTTCTTGAAGAGTGCTAATGAGGAGCTCTGTTTGACATAGATAGGTAGTATGTTCCAGAGTATGAGAAGTCTCTGGGAGAGGAATCTATTCCTCCAGCATGTTCTGTTTATTGTGGTGACAAGGTTTAGGTCCCTAGAGCATGTAGCTCGGAGGGATTGGGATTTCTTTAAGTGGAGCATGTCCAACAGCTCTGGGTTTGACATAGCTTTGTATGTTAGGCAGAGATCACCCCTGTGTAGGCGATATTTATGGAGTAAAGCTGTAGTTTTTTGAGACGGTCTGCGTAGGGCATCTGTTTGAGGCCAGTAATCCTCTTTGTGAGGTATTTCTGTGGTCTTTCCAGTTGTTGTAGATGTCTTTTGAGGTACATACCAAAAGGGGCGTTGTACTCTATAATGGGTCTAATGAGTGATGAGTAGAGGGGAACAATGACCTCTTTTTTTCTGGATGAGAATCCTTTTGTGATGAGATGAGCCACGTAGAAGGATTTCCTTACCACTGTGGCAATGTGATTATCAAAGGAGAGACTACTGTCCCACTTGTGTCCCAAGGTCTCATCACATTTTCGGCATTAAGTAGACTACCAGCTATGTGGTAGTTCATGGGTACAGAGTTTTTACCAAAGGGGATGACAATATACTTTTTGGCATTGAGCTTCAGGTCATGGCTTTCACACCAGGTATCTGTCTCAGTGAGGCCCTTTTGTAGT